>NW_028076970.1:0-526 GCF_014824575.4 Sturnira hondurensis
TACACCGGGTAAGCAATTGGAAGCCGCTGAAAACAATAATCTGCCCTGGCTGATGTGGTTCAGTAGGTTATAGCATCATCCCTAAACCAAGAGGTCTTGGGTTTGGTTCCTGGTCAGGGCACATGGTGTATTTACATTGAGTGTTTGGTCCCAGTTGACAGACATACGTGCTTTTCTGCTTCTTTCCCTCCCATCCCCCCTCTCTAAAATTTCAATAAGTATGTCCTTTCCTGAATGCTAAAAATAAAAATCAAAATGGACACCACGTGCTGGGGTCTCAAGTTTATCAATAAAGAGCAACCTCCACATCACTCATCCTGACAGTTCATTAAGGAACAGATACAAGAATTACTTAAAAACACTCATGGGAAGGTGAGGTTTAAATGTGATTCACAGAGACGTTTGCTGAATCCTTAAATTAAAGCAAACGTGCAGGATGTGCTGTGAGCCACAGGCCTTTCCTCTGAGGTCCAATCTATGTCACACTGACAGCGCAGGCGCAGAGGAGAATGAGTGCTGCTCACTA
>NW_028076971.1:0-2803 GCF_014824575.4 Sturnira hondurensis
AAACTGACTTAGCAGAGTTCTTGTTAAGACTGGATTTTACAAGAAAGTGCGCTGATGAGGCTAAAAGGTTGGGGAGCCACCCACATGAAAAAATATAATGAGGCAAATATCCTTCTCATAAAAGAGTGCCCCAGTAAAACCTAGAAGTAAGTGGGGTGGTACGCCCAGGGTAAGGTTTCTAGGCGCATTCACCATACAGTGCTGAGATACAGCTGCAGTGCAGTTATGAAGCACTTCCGGGGAGCGGGAGTCAGGTACACCGTGTTACTGCGCTGGAACACAGCCACGGTCTGGCGGCAGAACACACCTCGAAAAGGGCAAAGGTTAAGATATGGTAGCCTCGTATTTTGTCTTGTGTAATGCATATTTTTGCTCAAATTTTTGAGAGAAAAATATGGTGGCATATTATACATGGTTAGTACAAATTCCATATCTATGGGAATGGGGTTTTTTTTTGTTTTTTTAAAGAGTTTATTTATTTATCTTTAGAGGGTAAGGGAAAGAGAGAGGGAGAGAAATATCAATGTATGGTTGCCTCTGCTGAGGACACACAATGTATCATGTGTCCCCTGCTGGGAACTGGCCTGCAACCCAAGCATGTGCCCTGACTCTGAATTGAACTGCGGTCCTCTGGTTCGGAGGCCCGTGCTCAGTCACTGAGCTACAGCAGTCAGGGATTTCTATGGGAATGTTTTTAATTCTTTTTTTATGCTTATGCATTAAAAGTGTAACTCTAGAAAGCAGTAACGATATAGGTATGCAAAATAACGCCCTGGAATTCGATAATTCGTTTTGTTTCTAAAGATAAATAAATAATTGATTGGTTTTTAAAATTAAAATAAAAGATTCATTTCTGAAAGTTTTAGTTAAAAATATTTGTGCACGATATAAACTGGACATGCTGGTTAAACTGAATTAACAAAGCTCTTGTCAAAGCTGGATTTGCAAGGAAGTACACAGGTGAGCCTTGGTAGTTAGGGAGTGAGCCTGACTAAGAAGTATTGGGTTGGCCAAAATGTTTATTTGGTGTTTTTCTAAGATGCTGTAGTAGCGCTTAGTTGCCTTTAACTTCACTCAAACAATCATGCTAGATGGTATTGTGACAGCTGTCACATCTTTGCATTTAACAAATATTATCTGCCCTGCTGGTGTGGTTCAGTGGGTTGAGTGCCGGTCTGCAAAGCAAAGTGCCACCGATTCAATTCCTACTCAGGGCACACACCTGGGTTGTGGGCCAGACTGCCAGTAAGAGGCATGCAAGAAACAACCACACACTTTCATTTCTTCAGCGCACTTTCCCTTTCATGCCCTTCTGTCAAGAAATAAACAAATAGCCCTGGTGTAGTTCAATGGATTGAGCGTGAGCTGTGAACCAAAGGGTCACTGTTTTATTCCCAGCCAGGGCACATGCCTGGGTTGTGGTCCAGGTCCCCATTGGAGACTAAGTGAGAGGCAACCACACATTGCTGTTTCTCTCTCTCTCTTTCTCCTCTCCTTCCCCTCTCTCTAAAATAAAAAAAAAGAAATAAAATATTTAAAAAGGAACCTGAGATATAATTTTAAATAAATAAGTAAAATCCTTCTTAACAATTGTATTAAAATTGTAGGATCTTTGTGTGGTCATTTTAATATTGAAAATGCAAGAAGATATGCAACATTTCCCGCATATTATGCTACATTATTCCATGCAAGTTAAATGCGTAACTAAAACATACACAAAAATTTATTGGTTCAGTGTATGAAGAAAGTGCTATAACTGATGGAACATGTCCAGCGTGGTTTGCCAACTTTCATGCCTGAGATTTCTTACTAAACAAACTCCACAGTGGGGCAGACCAGTTGAAGTTGATAGTGATCAAATCCAACACTAACTGGTAACAGTCAACCTTAGGCCACACAGGAGACAGCCGACATACTCAGAATCATAAATTTATTGGTGAAAATGAAAAGTGTATCTCTTATTTTATGGGAAAAAAACATACGAACTTGTAGGACAACCAATATGATGAAGTAAGAATCTTCATCACAAAAGAGTTCCACCTAAGACCTGGAAGCCAGTGTCGAGGTTCGCCCGCGGTACCTTGCCGAGGTGCACCGCTGCCCTAAGTCGCTGAGCAGCAACCGCAAGAAGATTCCCAGGTCCCTAAGTGCTTCCTGGCACAGAGTTGAGGCTCCTCGGCAGTACAATGTGAGTGCGTCGGAAGGACAGAGCAGAGGCACATCCGCGGACTGGAGCTGCCTGTTTTGCACCTACCCTGAGGTTCAAGGGTATGCCTGGTACCACACTGAGGCCCACCTGGGGTTCGGTATGGGGTTCTGATGAAACTGACTTAGCAGAGTTCTTGCTAAGACTGGATTTTACAAGAAAGTGCGCCGATGAGGCTAGAAAGTTGGGGAGCGACCCACATGAAAATGTACAATGAGACAAATATCTTTGTCAAAGAAAAGTGCCCCAGTAGCTCTGGCTGGTGTGGCTCAGTGGATTGAGTGCGGGCCTGCGAACCAGAGGACCTCAGTTGGATTCCCAGTCGGGGAACATGCCTGGGTTGCAAGCCAGTTCCGGCATGAGATGTGCGAGAGCAACCATATGTTAGTGTTTCTCTCCTTCTCTCCTTCCCTTCTTCTCTAAAGATAAATAAATAAAATCTTAAAAAAAATAAAATAACTCTCTTAACAATAAAAAAAGACCAAAAAAAAGTGCCCCAGTAAAGCCTAGAAGTAAGTGTGGCGGTGCACCCAGGTTAAGGTTTTTAGGCGCATCCACCTACGGTGCCGAAATACAGCTGCAGTGCAGTTATGAAGC
>NW_028076972.1:0-1849 GCF_014824575.4 Sturnira hondurensis
ATATTTTATTTTTGTTTTTGCTATATCGAATGGGATTTTTTTCTTGATTTCTCCTTCTGCTGTTTCATTCTTAGTATATAAAAATGCTTTTGATTTCTGAATATTGACATTGTAACCCGCTGTTTTGACAAATTCATTTATTAGTTTGAGCAGTTTTTTGGTAGAGGATGTAGGATTTTCCACATACACTAATGTGTCATCTGCAAACAATGACAATTTTGTTTCCCCTTTCCAATTTGAATGCCTTTTATTTCCTTTTCTTGCCTGATTGCTGAGGCTAAAACTTCCATTACTATATTAAATAGAAGTGGTGAAAGTGGACAACCTTGTCTTGTTCCTGATATTACTGGAAAAGCTTTTAGTTTTTGCCCATTGAGTATGATGTTGGCTGTAGGTCTTTCATATATGGCCTTTATAATGTTGAGGAATGCTTCCTCTATTGCCACTTTGCTGAGTACCTTTATCATAAATGGTTGTTGTACCCTATCGAAACCTTTTTCCACATCTATTGATATCATCATGTGGTTTTTGTCTTTGCTTTTGTTTATTTGATGTATTACATTTACTGATTTGCGAATATTGAATTATCCTTACATCCCTGGGATGAATCCCACTTGGTCGTAGTGTACAATCTTTTTGAGGTATTGTTGGATGCGATTTGCCAATATTTTGCTGAGGATTTTAGCATCTATGTTCATCAGCAATATTGGCCTGAAGTTTTCTTTCTTTGTTGTGTCTCTATCTCGTTTTGGAATTAGGATGATGCTGGCTTCATAAAAAGAGTTTGGGAGTTTTCCATCATTTTGGATTTTTTTTTTTGAATAGTCTGTGAAGAGTAGGGGTTAGCTCTTCTGTAAACGCTTTGCAGAATTTTCCTGTGAAACCATCTGGTCCAGGGCTTTTGTGTGATGGGAGTTTTTTTATTACCGCTTCAATTTCATCCGCTGTTCTTGGCCTGTTGAGGTTTTTTGTTTCTTTTTCATTGAGTTTTGGAAGATTATATTTTTCTAGAAATTTGTCCATTTCACTAGGTTTTCAAATTTCTTGCATACATTTCTTCATAGTAATTTCTTACAATCCCTTCCATTTCTGTGGTATCAGTTGTAATCTCTCCTCTTTCATTTCTGATTGTGTTTATTTGGCTCCTCTCTCTTCTTTTCTTAGTGAGCCTACTTAAAGGCTTGTCTATTTTGTTTATCTTTAAAAAAAACCAATTCGTGGATTCATTGATCCTTAGAATTGTGCTTTTAGTCTCATGTCCTTTAATTCTGCTCTGATCTTGCTTATTTCCTTCCTTCTACTTGCTCTGGGCTGTCTTTGTTGTTGTTCTTTGAGTTCTTGCAGGCATCGGGTTAGGTTGCTTGTTTGAAATGTTTCTATTTTCTTTATGTAAGCCTGTATTGCTATGAACTTCCCTCTCAGGACTGCCTTGGCCATGTCCCATAAGTTTTGGGTTGTTGTGAGTTCATTTTCATTTCTTTCCAGAAACTATTTGATTTTTTCCCTAATTTCAATCTTGACCCATTCGTTATTTAATTGCATACCACTCAGTGTCCATGATTTTGGGTGTTTTGGGTTTTTTTCTTTGGGGTTGGTTTCCAATTTCACTCCCTTGTGGTCAGAGAAAATGCTTGGTACAATTTGAATTTTCTTGAATTTGTTGAGGCTCATTTTGTGTCCTATGATGTCATCTATCTTTCAAAATATTCCATGTGCATTTGAAAAGAATGTGTATTTAACTTCTTTGGGATGAAGGGCTCTATATATATCAGTCAAGTCCATTTCATCTAGGGTGCTTTTTAATGCTGCAATATCTTTGTTGATATTTTGTTTGGAAGATCTGTCCATT
>NW_028076973.1:0-636 GCF_014824575.4 Sturnira hondurensis
CCCAACACATAGGCATATCTTTCAGCAATTATCTGCTCCCAAAAGAAGAAACGAAAAAAAAAAAAACAAAAACAGAGAAAAGGATGCAGCTGTCAGGCCCCAAACCATGGTCATTACAAATATCCAAATATTCAGAGCGGACCCCTAAATGGTGAGGCCAGCCTTCTGCTTCATCCCCTGTGAAGTGACAAGGACTCGTTTCTGTTGGGCTTATTTCCACCTAAATTACAAACAAGCAAGCACGCGCCACTACCTGGCATTTGCCAGTGGGAGGATGAAGCTATAGCACAACCACTCAAGACGCCCCACAGTTAGACAGCCGCCAGCACCATTTCCTGCCTCCACTTGGGGGAACGAAAAGTGCTTTCTCAGCATCCCTCACGCCCACGTTTCCCCCAGTGTGTGTCAAGTTCAGCTCTGCACTGCTTGGGGTGACCAAGTAACAACGACAGGTTCAGCATGGGGGCGGGGGGTGCTGCACGCCCAGGGAGACAACGATTAAATGCAGGAAGAGAGAGCACGGGTACTGCAGCGCTCAAACTACTGAGAACAATACTGCTTGCATTTGAATCTATTGTTAATCGGGGATATTTTTAGATGGGAACAGTAGCCAAACTCCTAAAACCTATGGGAATA
>NW_028076974.1:0-976 GCF_014824575.4 Sturnira hondurensis
GTGTGTGTGTGTGTGTGTGTGTGTGACACCACCATTACACTTGGGCATATTTCTTTGTTTTCCTTTTGTCTGATTTTTCCAACCATGTTAGTCCCCATGCTCCACTCCCTGGTCCCCCGGACACACTCCCCTTGCGCACTTTCAATCCTTAGTCACTCGAACGCCTGACTCCAGCCCAACACGGAGCTGCCGGATGGAGAGGGCCATGTCCGCCGGGGGATTACTGAACCTTCACATTCACGGTCTCATTCATATTCAGTCATGTGCACAGTCTTCCTTGGGTCCTTGAACACCATGCACAGACCGGAAAAACTTATACTCATTGGAGGTGAATTTTGGGAAACCCACCTTCCTACCTTTTCCTGAAACGTGAGGCTGGGCTTGACCTATTTCCGGTCATCTTGCATCCTTGCCGTTTCCGTGGTCCTGCAGGATCACGGACAGCAGACCAGTGACGTGTCTGCCTGTCTGCTCTGCTCTCCTGTCCCCACACCAGCGGGAGCCAACCAAATTGAGGTTCAAGCGGCAGGAGGTGCTGATAAAATGCCTGCACCAAGGTCAGGCCAAGAAGCAGGAGACATGAGAGCAGCCCTACTTTAAGGCCCATTGTGAGAGCTTCTGAATTGGATTTTTAAAAAATGCACAGTTCCACATGGATGTGACAGGTCAGACACCTCTTCTTCCCAGTACGGGAGTTCAGGGGTGTCACGCCTCGAGAGCGGAAACGCTGTAGGGCGGGGGATGCCCAGTGAGCGCCCCTCCAAGGACAGCACACCGCATGGGCTGCCCAGGCAACTCTTTATTTAACAGTACATTTGTCAGAAGGTAAGGCAACAAGGCAACAGTTTTATAAGGTTAGCGTTTTCCCAAGGTAAAGCCAAGAAACAAGCTTGTGTCGTTTCTACAGATACTGTGCCTGTCCCCGCAACTCCATGCACAAAGGCTACAGGTGGCCAAGTTTGGGGGGTGCTGGGGT
>NW_028076975.1:0-968 GCF_014824575.4 Sturnira hondurensis
TTCTAGGCACATATAGGAAATGCAACTTTAAAGGTGTTTCAAATGTGGCCGCTGGTGCGTCTAAGCTCGGAGGGTTTGTGCACACGGAGCAGGCCACTTTTCTGGTGCCGTCTCACCTGCCTGCGCTTCCTCACTTTGACGTCCTCTCAGGCTTGAATTCCTCGTCTGGACACCTGATGTTCTGAAATTGCCAGTGAGGCTAATTGGGCAGGCGATTAGGAAGAAAGCAGCACACTTCATGGAACTGGTGACACTAAGATGTAGGTGACAGAGAGCTTTAAACTGTGTGTATTTACACTAAAAATTTAACTCTTTGGACTCTTCCACCCTTTCCTCCGTCCCCTATCAAGCTGCTGGTGTAATATGGGGAGAAATCTTGAAACTGATAAAATAAGCTTTTACCGTCTCACTCCAGGTGAGTTTTCCACCCCCTTCCATAACCTGGTAGAATTTGTAATTTAATACTTGCTGTAATTAACTTTGCAGTTGTAACTATGTTCAGAGGTTCAAGAACGTCAGTGAATTCTTAACAAAAAGTCTCATCTGTAGCTGTGATGTGACTCTTAGGAGCTCATGATCCAACCTGTGTTTAGCACTTTGTAGAAAATGGTTTGTGCTTAAAGGCAATGTGCTACAGTTTTTTCATGGAAGGCTTTAACATTTGTGCTCCTTTTGATACTTTTACTCATATTCAGTTTATGAGACAGTTTGTGGAGATAGAATCATATATTACAAATTAGTTTGGGGGCAATAATTGGTGCAAAGGTGATCATTGAATGAATGTTCCTGTTACATGGAATAAAGAGAGAGGACTGTTTTGGATATGGAAGAGTTTTGCTTTGTTGCTGGAATGTTTTTCTAGGCCTTCAAAATGGAAAGGTGTACAAGTTGAGAAATTATACCAGTACCCTAACTTGAAAAGCCTACTAAAAGTATTTAATGGTTTTTAATTTTGTTTTATATTAATT
>NW_028076976.1:0-4518 GCF_014824575.4 Sturnira hondurensis
CCTCCCCAACCCCTGGAACCTGCCTGCTGTTCACCCCACAAACTGCTCATCCCAGGACCAGAACCTGGGCAGCGGTCCCCCAGGATGAGGTCCCTGCACCTCACAGCTCTTGCAGGAGCCTGAGACAACGACCCCCTCTGAAGTCCTCCCATGGGTGTCCCCCCTCCCACTGACCTGGTGCCCTGGGTGTGGAGGGGGCAGGGTCCTTGCTCCTCCACTGCTTTGACCCGTTTCCCTCTCTCTCCCTAGCATCCCCAATCAGCCATCAGACTGGAGCCCCCACTACCTCATCAGAGGGATTCCCTGTGCACCCCAGGCCACTCCCTGTTTCTTTTAGCTGCTGGCCCATGGTCACCCTCCCAGAGCACTGCCTCCTTCACCCTCGGTGATGTCAACACCATCGGGTATGGAAGGCTGAACAGAGATGCCTAGAGACACCCAGCCTGGTCCTCGGAGCCTGTGACAGCTTTCCTCACGTGGCAAAGAGACCTGGGTGATGTCATTGAGGTTAAGGACCATGGGACAGGGAGATTCCCCCGCATTCCCTGGGTGGGCAGTCAGGTCACATAAACCCTAAAAGCAGAGCGGCCCGAGCTCCGGAAACACCCCCACGATTGTGTGATCACAGGTTGTCATGTGAGGTCAGCAAACCTCCCTCAGAGCTGCACCTGTTTCCAGGCCTGAGTCATCACCCCAACAACCCCTGGGCCCCCCTGGGGCCCAGTCTGTGATCCTGCCATCTGTTCACTGTCCCCCACCACTCGGTGTCCTCTCGGCCCTGCTCTTAACCTCCATGAGGCATCATTTCACCTGCCCCTTGGCTCCCCCTTGCTCTGTCAGCCTCGCCTGGAAAAGCCTCACAGCCGGTGACTCTGTGTCCACCTGCCCCACACCTGCCCCACCAGCCACAGGAGGCTGGAGCCCCACACAGCCACGCTGAGGCTGTCTGGTTAACTCATGAGCCAGACCACAGGGGGCCACACCACTGCCCTCAGTGCTGTCCCTGTAGGGCTCCCTCAGGGTCCCCATCCTCTGCTCAGACACTCACCTCCTTCCCCCCTTTATTGCTGCAGGTGACCCTGTTTCCTGCTCCACTGAGAAAACTGGACACGTCAGAAGACAATTATCACAGGTCCTGGACACTGTCTGCGTGGGGACCTTCACCACAGGGGCGCCATCCCCGCTCCCAGACAGAGCCAGTACCCGGGCTACTGCTCGAGGCCTCGCCCTTCTCTGCTTACAGGTGCTGGCCCAGCAATCCGTTCCTTCTGCTCTCCTGTCACTCTGCCTTCTCCATTGGATCCCGTGTCAGCGTGAGAAGGACACCCAGACCCCCCCACCTGAGGGAGTGGAACTGACTGACGTCCCCGCTGTGCTCTGCAATGTGGCGCCCCGGCTGCTCTGGGCCCTGGCCTCTCACAGGCTTCCTCCCGTCAACGACCCAGAACAGCAGAGAAACTGAGGCAGGGCCACTGCTCTTCCGAAGGCTGACAGGCTCCAGGGTCCCCAGCGCCCTCCCTGAAGGTCCCTCGCTCTGCCCTGGGTCCAGGTCACCTCTGGCCACCCTTCCTCCCCGGTCCCGGGGGCGGCTGCACCGAGCGCTTGCAGCTCCGAGGCCGCGCGAGCTCCGGTCCAAACTCACCTCAGTGACCGGCTTCCCGGCTGCTCCACGTTCAGGACGCGGGACTCACAGGGACCCACCGAGGGCTGCGGGTGGAGGTCACTGCACAGTGACAACCCCGAGTCGCACACACACTGAGTGGGAACTGGAATTAGGGGCTTTGTGGGTCTGACTGCAGGGCTGGTCAGACGCAGTTCGGAACGGAGGGCCCAGCCCCCTTTTACAGGTTATGGGCTTCCTGACCGTCAGAGTTTCAGGGACAACGAGGGGACCGGACTCTGAGAACCTCTGTCGCGTTTCAGGCACAATTCCTCCGGGACCCAGGAGAAAGGCCCTCTGTCCCTCCACCCCCGTTCCCAGAGCAGCTCCTCTCTGGGGTCCAGTCCCCGGGGCCGAGTTTCCTTCTAGAAGAGTCCGGGGCGATCAGGGGTGGGAGGCGGAGTCCATTCCCGGGAGAAGGGCTCGGGGACGGAGAGGAGGAAGGGGGCTGGGCCCGGCCTGGGGGTCGCTCTCTGGTTTCCCCGGACAGATTCGGGGTTCGGACTTGGAACGCGGTGCGACAATCAGCTCTCACAGCAGAAGGAGGGTTCGGGGCAAAGTCCAAGGTGCCTGGCCGGGCGCTCTGGGTCTCGGCCCGAGGGCGGAGTCCGGGCGGGGAAGCTCCGCGCTGGGGACTCCCGGTCTACCGGTTTCACTTCTGCGTCTCCCAACCTGACCGGTGGCCTTTTTCCTGGATACTCGTGACGCGATCCAGGGACCTCTCTGATTGGTCGCCGTTGTCTAGAGAAACCAATCAGCGTCGCCGCCGCCCAGGCTCCGAGTCTCCGGGGACGCGGTGGGTCTCAGCTTTTCCCCAAACGCCGAGGCCGCGCGTCATGCGGTCTCCCGGCCTCCTGCTGCTGCTCTCGGGGGCGCTGGCACTGATCGGCGCCGGGGCGGGTGAGCGCGGGGTCCGTAGGGGGCTGCCTCGGCGGGGGGGGGGGGGGGGGCGCGGACCAGCGCGGGACGCCGGGGAGGGCGGGTTCCCACCTCTCGGGCCCGGATCCCGCCCCCCGCCCCCATTCCCGTCCCCTCCACTGGGGACCCGGGACCCGCGCCGGTCCGAGCGTCCCCGGTCTCACCGCTCCCCGCCCTCAGGCCCGCACTCCCTGAGGTATTTCCACACCGTCATATCCCGGCCCGGCGGCGGGGAGCCCCGCTTCCTCGCCGTCGGCTACGTAGACGGCACCGAGTTCGTGCGGTTCGACAACGCCGCGGCGAACCCGAGGGAGGAGCCGCGGGCGCCGTGGATGGAGGGGCCGTGGGTGGAGCAGAAGGACCCGCACTATTGGGAAGAGCAGACGCGGATCCAGAAGGGAAACGCAAAGAATTACCGACTGAGCCTGAGAAACCTGCGCGGCTACTACAACCACAGCGACCACGGTGAGCGCGTGGGGCCGGACGGGAGGGGTCGCCCCGAGTGTCCGAGTCCGAGCTTCACCCCGAGAGGAGCCCGCGGGACTGGGACCGGGTTCGGTTTCGGTTCGAACCCGCGCGTGTGGGCGGGTCGATGGGCGGGGCTGACCTTGGGGCGGGGTTTGTGGGCGGGGCTGACCTCGGGCGGGGTCAGGGTCTCACATTCTGCAGAGGATGTACGGCTGCGACCTGTGGCCCAACGGGACCGGCCTCCGCGGGTACGACCAGTCCGCCTACGACGGCGCCGACTACATCGCCCTGAACGAGGACATGCGCTCCTGGACCGCGGCCGACGCGGCGGCTCAGACATCCCGACAGAAGTTAGAGGCGGAACATGTGGCGGAGCTTGTGAGGATCTATGTGAGCGGCCGGTGCAGGGAGTGGCTCCTGCGGTACCTGGAGCTCGGGAAGGCTGTGCTGCATCGCGCAGGTACCGGGGCTCGCGGGGCGCAGCCCAAGTCTCAGCCAGAAATGCTTTTCTCCCTCAGACCGGCCTGCACCTGGGCTGAGTCCCTCTGGTTCTAGAACTTTCTACAGACCAGGGAATCCTCCCCGTTGCCTCTGTCCAGGCTGGGTCTGAGCTGTACCCCCGCCCCACTCCCGTCCTGTCCAGTCTCCAGAGGGCCACGGGAGCGCTGCTGGACTGCCCCGCGGTTCGTGTGAAATTCCCGACTTTCCGACCCTTGTCCTCAGACCCCCCAGACGTGCGAGTGACCCGCCACTCCAGGTCTGAGCGGGAGGCCACCCTGAGGTGCTGGGCACGGGGCTTCTACCCTGCGGACATCGACCTGACCTGGCAGCGGGAGGGGCAGGAGCAGATGCAGGATACAGAGCTGGTGGAGACCAGGCCGTCGGGCGACGGGACCTTCCAGACCTGGGCTGCGGTGGTGGTGCCGCCTGGGGAGGAGCAGAGATACACGTGCCACGTGCACCACCAGGGGCTGCGGGAGCCCCTGACGCTGCGATGGGGTGAGGGGGGCCTCCGAGGACTTCAGCAGGGGCGGGGCAGGACCCAGGGCAGGGCCCTCACCTTCCTGTCCCTTTGCAGAGCCGCCTCCTCAGATCAACACCATCATGGTCATCTTGGGTGTCCTTGGTGGCCTGGTCCTGCTTGGAGCTGTGGTGGCTGGAGCTGTGATGTGGGGGAGGAGGCGCTCAGGTAGGGGCGGGTGGGGTCTGATTTCTTGCCCCAACTGGGGGTCTCAAGCCCAGGAGACCCCCTTCATTAAAGTGAAGCATCGTCTTCACTCCTGTGCTTGCCAGTCTGGGGCCCTACTTGCTACAGTGACTGTTTAGGAAGGCAGGTGTGAGGTAAAGGACAGATTTGTCACCCTGATGATTCTGGTGCTGGGGACCTGGCTCCCAACAGTCACAGGTCTAAGGGGAGGGTTCCTGCTGAGGACAGACCTGCAGGAGGGTGTTTGGTCCAGTCCCTGCACATG
>NW_028076977.1:0-2029 GCF_014824575.4 Sturnira hondurensis
AGGCCACCTGTCATTGGATTTCGTGTCTGTGACGCATCCTGAAAGGGGAACCCCACCCAGAAAGTAACTCAGGTTTGCTGGGGGCCGAGGGGAGGGGAGTGAGGCTGGTCCCAGGGCTCATGGGAACCAGTCGGACCTGCACTGCACCCCCCCCCCCTCAGACGGTTCTCCCCGGGTTATGGGGTTCTCTTCCCCTCAAACAGACAGACACCTTAACAGCGGCAGCCCTCTCACCTGGGCCGGGCAGGCCGCACACGCTGTCCCCCGTGGAGTTGCACTGCTGCAGGACCACTGTCCCCTGGGGGGACCTGGGTGTGGGGATGACACAGATTCACTGTTCCTCCTTCCACTCTCTCCAGGCCCCAGGCACCCGGGTCCGCACTGTCACCAACAGATGGTGTCTCCGTGGGGCACTTCCCCAGCCCAGTTTTGGGGAGCACTGTGTGCTATGATCACAGACTCCACGAGGGTCCTGGGGTCACGGGAAGCCCCCAGCTCTCACCCCAGAACCAGCCCTGGTCCCACTGGGAGGACAGTTGATCTGTTTCCCCCCGGATGGATGACCATGGCCTTGTGTGAAGGCCTGGGAACTGGAGGAGAGGGGTTCGTCCTGCTTCTAACGAAGGCTCGGGACTCGGCTGCTCCTGCCTCACTGTTGCCAGCTGAGAGCGCCCGTTCAGTGCAGTACGTTCTGACGTCCAGGGCAGGTTCGCTCACACCCGGGGGCGCGACTCACTCACCAAGGACCTCGTGTGGGTGCTCACAGCCCCCATGGCACCGCACAGCAGGGTGGCACCTGTCCAGGACTCTGTCACCAGCCCCATGCTTCCTCCACCCCCGGGTCCCCCACCTTCTTTCTGGAGAAGCTCAGGGCTTACTCTCAGACCCCAAACCCCAGATCACAACGTGAAAAATGCTGGAGACTCCTCCAGCTTTGACAGCGTTTAGGAGCCGAAAGCCTGTCCAGCCTGTCCCTTTGCTCTCCTGTGACTGAATGCAACCTCAGAGAGGCCGCACACGCAGGTCCTGGACCCCGAGACACAGTCGTTCCCCTGGGACGACTGGGCAACCGGTCAGCCACCTGGGTGACCGAGGACACTGGTGNGCACCTGTTCCCAGGAGGTGACATCAGGACCTTTCCAGCAAAGGAAAGGAGGGACCCGGACAGGGGGAGGTGGTAGGGGGAGCCCAGGAGGGCGGGGAGCGCAGGCCCTGTCCGGGCTGCTGGGTGCAGACTTGAGCGGGGGCCTCAGCTGGGGACGAAGGGAGGGACAGCAGCGCCAAGACTATCAGGAACTCGAGGCTGGAGGACGGCGGGCTGTGTGGGGAAGCACGGACAGGTGTCCGCAGACGGGAGGAATGAGCCCTGGCCGGGTGGCTGAGCGAACTGACGGCCACCTGTCGGCCAAAAGATGGCCGGTTCCATTCCCTGTCAGGGCCCAGGCCTGGGTCACGGGCCAGGTCGCCCGTTGGGGGTGAGCAAGAGGCAATGGATTGATGTTCCTCTGGGAAATTGATGTTTCTCTCCCTCTTTTTTCCCCGCCCCTCCCCTTTCTCTGAATATCAATAAAATTATAAAAGAAGAAGGAAAACTTTAGGAAGAAGAAAATAAACTATGGAAAGTAGAATTTGTGCAAATTAGGAACAGTGTGAAAGGGAATGCAGAGTTCAGAACCGGGGGGAGCCCAGAAAGAGGAAAACCGCCCGGGTGGGGTCTGCACGGTCCCTGGGCTGGTGTGGCCTGTGGTCACCTGGTCCCCTGCTCCTCCAGAGGACGACCCCCCAGCAGCCCCGCCCACAGCCCCGTGCCCCGCCCACAGCACCTGCGCACAGAGCCACCTACAAGCTACACCGCCTGCAGAATTCCTCCTTGCCCCTGTCCAGCCGCAGCTCATCTAAAGGTCCTCAGGTGAGAGTAGGCGTCGGCGCTGGGTAACAGGCAACTACACAGCTCAAAGGCAGCTGAAGCACTGTTCCGTTTATTGCAAGTACAAGCTGATTTTTTATATTTTCATTTTTGGCTTAGATT
>NW_028076978.1:0-2883 GCF_014824575.4 Sturnira hondurensis
GGAACAGGCTGACAGGGTCCAGAGGAGAGAGGGGAGAGAATCATAGGGGAAAAGGGAATGGACTCACATGAGCAAGTATAAAGGACATATGGACAATAACTAAGGGTGGGAGGTGGAAAGGGGAGGGAGGCGGGGAGCATTTGGTGGGGGGCGGGCAGGATTGGGAATATAAGACAGAAACCTGTACTTGAACAAGAATTAAATAAAAATTATATTAAAAAAAAGAAGTAGTGTACCAATTTATACTTCCACAAAGCTATATAAGGTCTTATTTATGTATCTTTTAAAAACCATTCTCACCTTATCCACTTAAAAAAAAAGCTTGATATTCCATTCTGTTATTTAATCAGTGGATCAAATGACAGTCACAAAATAGATGGAAGTTTTCTCTACAGTTATATACTTCTTGTGTTCAAGAGAAAGTGAGTCTGCTCTTTGGATCACAAAATGACATGTAACAGCACATCTCATCCTATAAATGTTCAGAAATATCTGTTGAATCAGTGAAATCAAGTAGGATATTCAGGAAGATTCATTATATGACTTAACTGTTAAAATTTATCTAAATATACAGTTAAATCTAATAAAAACAGAGAGAGAAAAAATCATTCAATACACATTTTTTGTGCTTTTTTATAGGGGCCAAACAATTATTTGTAGCAAAGGAGGTTGTGATCCTGGAAAAGACTTCTTATTGCAGTCAGAGAAGAAAAAGATTCAGACTAAATTTGATGTTGCTATCATTATTGACAATAAAATAATACTGTTACAAATATTTTTAAAAATATGATCAGTGGGTGAATATTATTCCGTGCAGGATGGGTCTGTGCCATTTAGATTTTTTTTTTAGCTCTTATAATGTTTAACAAGTAGTAGATACAACTTATTTGTGAAATAAATGACTGAAAAATAAAACAGTAAACAAACAAGTAGGAAACTCTCAGCAGTTTGTTGCATCTAATTAGTTCCTTTATTTAAGCCACCAAAAGCTATTGTCATGGGAACAAATAGCATGTGTTTTAAAAAAGGAGAGTTGGAGAAAGATGGTTATATGATGATAAGAAAATCTTTTGTGGGCTGTGCTTAGAATAATATTTTACCTTTAACCCTTCCAGCCCTACCATTCCTAAAATAGTTTCCTGGGCATAAATGATTAACTAAATTGAACATTTGGATTTCTAATAACTTCCTTGGTGATAAAGTATGAATTTTTACACATGCAGTTTTAAAATATTTTTCAAAGGGTTTTTTTCTGATTATTATTCTTAAGGTCTAGATTAAACCAAATTACACATTTTAAAATAGTTTAAAAACTAGGGAATTTTGTCAAATTCTAACTTTAGATGATATAACTACACTCCATATTTTCTAATGATAGCTGATATCCAGTTCCCTTTAAAGAATAGACTGCTACCCTGGCATGGCTCAATGAATTGAGCACTGGATTGTGAAGGAAAGGGTCACATGCCTGGGTTGAGGGCCAGGTCCCCAGTATGGGGCGAGCTACAGGTAACCACACACTGCTGTTTCTCTCCCTCTCTTTCTCCCTCCTTTCCTCTCTCTCTAAAAATAAATAAATAAAATCTAAAAAAAAAGAATAGACTGTTGCCTAAATGTTTTAAACTCAGTCCTTTGGGTAAACTAATAGTTGTAAAACATTTAGGCACTATGCATAGACTGTGACAATAAAGAAAAGAAATGCTAAGATTCATACTGTGATTTATCTCGAATGCCTCTAACACAGAAGTGGATGTTTTTATACCTAAGGATTTCTTAAAAGCTGCTTTAGAATCTATGCTTTTTTTCTACATGGCTATTAAGGAAATTTAGGTGTTGGGGTGTGTTTGTCTGCTTGTTTCGGTGTTTTTCTATTTCTTCCTAAATTTAGAGTGTTCCCAAAGTTTTCTGGATATTAGATATACTGGTGAGTCATGAAACTAGCAGGATTTGAGATGGCTTTTAATGAGGGGATTCCAAACCAAACCACTGCTCCAAGAAATGTGTGATTGCATTTTCTTCAAAGGGAAACTGCACAGTCAACTCCTAATGCAAGAATTCAGGCTGGAGAGAGAAAATGGCGGCGGAGTAGGACGGAGCGACTGCAGTTCTCCTACACTTGGGGGAAAATCCTGGCAGATTTACAGAAGAACAGCGCAATCAATTCCCCAACCAACAATTCCCCAGCATTTATGAAAACAAGAGACCAGAGATAGTGACGAACCAGACCGCTGGAGGTCGTTGGGGTCTCAGGGACACGAGTAAGGACGGAGGCGGCCAGACCGGCAGCAGCCATTAGCCGGCGCGTAAAGACCTCGGAGCCGCGGCTGCCTCAGCGGTTGGAGCCCAGAGGCTTCCTTCCGTCTGTGCCCAGCGACAAGGGCGTCTGACACAGAGAACTCATCCGGAGCCCCGCAACCCTGAGAAAAGTCAAGGGCAGAGGCAGCGGTGGCGGCGGCGGCAGGACGGCAGCCATTGGCCTGTGCATAAAGACCTTGGAGCCTTGGCTGCCTCAGCGGTCGGGGCCCAGAGGCTTCCCCCTGCGCCCAGCGACAGGGGCGTCTGACACAGAGGACTCATCGGGACCCCAGCACCTGTGAGTAAAGACAAAAGCGGCAGCGGCAGGGCCGGCTGCCCTCGGAAGCCAGGCACACCAGAGTAAAGTCAAAAGCAGCAGCGGCGGGACCAGCAGCCATTGGCCGGCGCTTAAAGACCTCAGAGCTGCTGCTTCCGCAGTTTCCAGGGCCCAGAGGCTTCTATCTACGGCCAGTGTTGGGGCGTTTGCCACAGAGGACTCAGCGGGAGCCCAGCAACTGTGAGTAAAGACAAAAGCAGCAGTGGCAGGACCGGCTGCCCTGGGCCAGCCCAAAACCCCTCAGAGCCGCC
>NW_028076979.1:0-1075 GCF_014824575.4 Sturnira hondurensis
CCTCCCACCCCTCTGTAGTGCTCCTGCAGTATGTGGACGACCTACTCCTCGCAGCAAGGAGTTCAGAGGAGTGCAAGACTGCTACAAAGGATCTGCTGCGAGAACTGGAGGGGATGGGGTACCGAGTGTCAGCCAAAAAGGCCCAAATCGCCAAACTGTAAGTTATCTGGGCTATAATTTACAAGGTGGGCAGAGAATGCTATCTAGCCAGCGGATTCAGACTGTCATGCAAATTCCTGAGCCCACAACCAAAAGACAAGTACGGGAATTTCTGGGAGCCGTGGGATACTTCAGGCTCTGGATATTGGGCTTCGCCGAGTTGGCACAACCCCTCCATGAATTAACTAGGGGAAAGGAGGACTCCTTCACATGGACAGAGAAAGAAAGACAGTCTTTCCAGGCATTAAAGGAAGCCCTAACCACAGCTCCAGCCCTAGCTCTACCAGATATGACTAAACCCTTCCAACTATTTGTGGCTGAGAAGGGGAGGGGGGGGTAGCCCTTGGCGTACTAAGCCAAGAATTAGGGCCCTGGAAAAGGCCCATAGCCTACTTGTCCAAGAAACTTGATCCAGTAGCCTCAGGTTGGCCAGCATGTTTAAGAGCCCTGGCAGCGACCTCCGTCCTGGTAAAAGAAGCCAGTAAACTAACACTAGGCCAGGACATCCAAATAATTGGAGAACATTACTTAGAACAAGTTTTGAGAGCTCCACCTGACAGATGGCTGTCAAATGCAAGGCTCACCCAATACCAAGCCCAACTCCTGAATCCACCAGCTGTGACATTTTTGAAAACAACAGCCTTGAACCCAGCCACCCTGTTGCCCGTCCCAGATTCCACCGTGATGCATGACTGCTTACATGTATTAGACGCTGTGTCAGGCTCCCGCCCAGATATGAGGGATCAGGCTTACGAAAAGCCAGATCTCACCCTCTACACAGACGGGAGCAGCTATGTTGAGGATGGACAGCGCTACGCGGGAGCAGCGGTGACGACAGACAGAGAGGTATTATGGAAAAAGGCACTGCCCGCTGGGACTTCAGTGCAGAGGGCTGAGCTGATTGGACTAACTCAGG
>NW_028076980.1:0-688 GCF_014824575.4 Sturnira hondurensis
TCTGCTGCATTGAAGAGAAAATCAAAAATCTAGCCCAGTACATCTTCTGGCAGCACACATTCAGTTTCTACACATGCTCCAAGTCTCAATTAAAGAACAGAGCATTAGCACTGCCGGTGTGAGCCAGTTGGTTGGAGCCTTGTTCTGTAGACCAAAAGGTCACAGGTTCAATTCCTAGCCAGGGCACATACCAAGGTTATGAGTTCAATCCCCAGTCAGGGCATGAATGAGAAGGCAACCTATCAATGTTTCTTTCTATCTCTTCCTTCCTCATGCTCTCAGTTGAGGACAAAAAAATTTCTTTCAAAAATAGAACATCATACATGAATTATTTCTTCTGAATCATATTGAGACAATACATGCTGAGTTAATACCTATGTGTCTGCCTTGGGACTTGTCTAGGAGAGGCTGACATCAAAAGCATTTTAGTATAGGTTCATTAATTTCATAAACATCATTTTTAAATACTAAATACAGGCCTGGCATTGTCTGAGAAAGAGAAAATTCAGAATATAACAGAATATTGCATGTTGTCCAGTAGAGAACAAATAATTAAATGCAATAAATGCTATACCTGTAAAGACAGAAATGTATGGAGTCTAAAAGTTGGCACATGAGATAAAATAGTTACTTCATAAGAAGAGACAATGCTAAGGAAGATGTATTTAGAGTCAATATTTGAACTGAG
>NW_028076981.1:0-765 GCF_014824575.4 Sturnira hondurensis
GGGATCTGTAGGACCACCTGGATTCGTTGACTGGATAGGGTTCTCTGCCCCCCCACCGTAAGTTATATCCCAGATAACTTACAGTTTTCGTCACGATCTGGGCTTTCTTGGCTGAGACTCGGTATCCCATTCTCTCGAGGTCCTGCAGCAAGTCCGTGGTAGCTACCTCGCACTCCTCTTCGCTCTTTGCAGCTATGAGAATGTCATCTACATGCTGCAACAGCACTATAGATGGATGGGACGAGCGGAAAGCCTGCAAATCTTTGCTCAGAGCCTCATTAAAGATGGTGGGGGAGTTTTTGAACCCTTGCGGCAGTCTAGTCCGTGTGAATGGACCTACTAGTCCATTCTCTGGGTCATTCCACTCAAAGGCAAAGATCTCCTGGCTCGGGGGTGCTAACGGAATGCAGAAGAAAGCATCCTTCAAGTCCAGGACTGAACAATAAGTGTGAGTAGGGGGTAGCGAACTCAGCAGGGTATATGGGTTAGGCACCGTGGGGTGGATGGTCTCTACCCGTGCATTCACCTCCCGCAAGTCTTGCACTGGGCGGTAGTCTTGGGTCCCAGGTTTCTGGACAGGGAGTAAAGGGGTGTTCCAAGCAGACTGACACTCCCGGAGTATCCCCACCTCAAGTAGGCGCTGCAAGTGTCGCGCAATACCCTGTTTGGCTCGTGCTGGAACTGGATATTGCCTGATCCTGACTGGGCTGGCAGTGCTCGACAGTTGCACTAGGACAGGTGGCTGGTGAGAGGCCAAACCTGGTG
>NW_028076982.1:0-657 GCF_014824575.4 Sturnira hondurensis
ACCATTCTGACCAGTGTAAAGTGGTATCTCATTGTGGTTTTAATTTGCATCTTTCTCATAGCTAGCAATGAGCTTGGATGGAACTGGAAAACATTATGCTAAGTGAAATAGGCCAGGTGGTGAAAGACAAATACCACATGATCTCACCTTTAACAGGAACCTAAACAATAAAACAATTAAAGAAGCAAAATATAACCAGACACACTGAAACTGAGAACAGGCTGACAGTGTCCAGAGGGGAGAGAAGAGGGAACTTCAGGGGAAAAGGGGAAGGGTTTACAGGAACAAGTATAAAAGATAAATGGACAAAAACTTTCAGGTGTAGAAATGGGAGGGAGGGGGAGGAGTGGATGGGTCCTCTGGGATGGGAGTAAAAGACAGAAAACTACTTCAACAGCAATTAAAAATTTTTTAAAAATAAAATACAAAGTATAATCTATATAATTCTCTTTCTGTTTTCTGATTAGAATGTTAAAACAACATTGATATAGGTCCAGTCCTGGTTGTTAGTTAGAGCATCATCCGAATACACTCAGGGTGGTGGTTGATGCCCCATCGAGCACATGCAAGAACATCCCAAGGAGTGACACACTAAGTGGACTGACTAACTGATGTCTCTCTCTCTCATATCAGTAAAAATAAAGTAACAAACAAACA
>NW_028076983.1:0-538 GCF_014824575.4 Sturnira hondurensis
CAACACCCATTTATGATAAAGGTACAAGGAAAAATGGGAATAGAGAAAGGATTCCTCAATATAATAAAGGCCATATATGAAAGACCTACAGTCAGCAACATACTCAATGGACAAAAACTAAAATCTTTTCCACTAAGATCAGGAATAAGACAAGGTTGCCCACTTTCACCACTTCTATTCAATATAGTATTAGAAGTTCTAGCCACAGTGATCAGGCAAGAAAAGGAAATAAAAGGCATCCAAATAGGAAAGGAGGAAACAAAATTGACATTGTTTGCAGATGACATCATAGTATACATGCAAAATCCTATAGCCTCTACCAAAAAACTGCTTGAACAGTTTTAAATGAATTAATAAATGAATTTGGCAAAACAGTGGGATACAAAGTTAATATCCAGAAATTAAAGGCATTTTTATATACCAACAATGAAGCAGCAGAAGCAGAAATCAAGAAAAAAATCCCATTCGATAGCAAAAACAAAAATAAAATATCTGGGAATTAACCTAACCAAGAAGGTTAAACCTGTATGCAGAAAAC
>NW_028076984.1:0-3299 GCF_014824575.4 Sturnira hondurensis
CTGTGTACTAGAAAAGCATAGCCTGGAGACTGAGAAGCCAGCATGCTCTCACACCTGTGGTGGCAGGGTCTCACTGCCGTCTGGATGGCACTGACCAAGGAAAGTCTTCACAGCAGTGAGCTCTTCATCCTTTTGTTCCTGAACCCAGTATTCCTATAATACATGTTCCATAAAAATTACTGAATTAGGAAAGAGGGAGGAAGTATCCCTGACGGAGATCCCTACTCAGCTCTCTGGGTGCCTGCAGACCCCACCTGCTCCCTGACCCAGGTCACCTTCCCAGTACCCCAAGTCAGGGTTTGGGGCCCCTCAGGTGTCCATCATCCAATTTCCTTTCAGGAAGAGGATATTCAGCCATCTCCCTGGACATGTCCCTCTCCTGGGGCAGGAGCCCACAGGGCTGGTGGATGAGTCACTCTCCTTGGGCCCCAGGAGGTCTGATCCCTCTAGCACATCCCTGAGGACCACCACTCAAGCCCTGCTCAGTAGGCACACACAACTCAAATTGAGCTGCCCAACCTCCAGGACTTTGCCCTTGAACTTTCCTCTTCCTGGAATGCCCGCCCTCATTGCCATATCCTCAAAGCCACAGTCTCCCTACTCCTGTTGCATGTTCTCACACTTTCACAGGCCTGGGCTTATCTGAGTGCCTGTGAGCTTCCAGTGGCCATGTATGTGTATAACCTCTTTGACAGGAACAGGTGGGTGGCAGAGAGGGCTGGCTTTGGAATCATGCTATATAGAACTTGAATGCCGCCTCGACCACATTTGTGCTGTGTGACTCAGGGACAGAGTTCTTAAGCTCTCTGAGCCTCAATTTTTGCATCCGTTAAATAGGGATAATTATACCTTCTTGCTAAAATTACTGCAAAGATTAAATGAAATAATGTTCTTAGGTAGGATAGATAGCAAACAAAGGCAGGGAGAGGGGATACTTGTCCTGCCCACTGATTCAGCAGTCCTTGAAATTCTATGCATCTTTTTCATTATCTGGGAAAGAAAGCCTTGGAAACAGGGCTGTCATCCCAGGGCCTGAAAGGCTGAAAAAGGCCCATAGTGCCCAAAGGAAGAAGCTCATTAATACCTTTGGGTATTTGCACCCCATCCTGGAAAGCTAGCACCACCTTTACCTGTCAATTGATATATAACTTCTTCACCCTCCCCCATCCCACCAACTAAGTCCTCAGGACAAAAGCCTTGGCTTGGCTCTCCTGGCTCTCTGGCCACCAGGCCTCAGGCCACCTGGACTTTTGTCACCCTTACCTTGACCAACCTTACCCTGCTTCATGCTGAACCTCTGCCTTTCAGCTCCCCACCCCCACCTTAGCTAGGCCCAGTCTCTTCTAAGAGAACAGATCACCAATAAACCCTGCTTGCATGCTAATAAAATTGCTGATCTTTAATTCTTCACTGCATTGGCAAGAAAAAGTGAGTTTCTAGGAGTTTCTCCTGTAACAATATGAAACAAACTCCTGGAACAGAACCCTGCACACACAAGGTTCTGATAAATAGTGGCTATTAATAACAATAACTATACAATAATAACAAGATAATTCTATACATGTGTGGTACATTTTAATGAATATAAGTGAATCACCCAGCTTAGGAGAAATCTTGAAGCAGCAGCTCAGGCAAACCAGTTTCTGAGATGAAAGGCCACCCAGCTAGGGGAGGCACACGGGTGATCACTGTAGTAGGCACATCCATTCTAGATGGGCCCTGGCCAGTGCATGGGCATCCAGAGGAAACGAGGAGCCCTGGCCCTCAGCCCATTGGAGTCAGGACACAGGATTTGTACAAAGAGCCCTCACCCTAGTGGTTCCACCAAGAGTAAAGATACATTACAAAAGACTGAATGAAAAATGAACAGATGCTTGGGCCTTTCGGAAATGACCATCACCTGACCAGTTACCCAAACCAGAGACCAGCAACTTCATGGACTACCACACTCCCAACTGGTCCAAACCTTGACAATTCTAGCTCCCCCAAATCTCATACAAGACTCTCCCTCCATCCACGCCTGGGACCCCATCAACTCTCCCGCGGGCCCCCTCTCCGCCACGTCCACCATGCTCTGTCTACACTGTCACTCCCCATAGTCTGCGGGGAGGATCCAGCCCCCATCCCACCAGGTGGTATCAGGCCACCAAACTTTTGCTATGCTGGTCTCTCTGCTCCAATGTCCCTCTCTCTACTCCAAACAGTCCAAATCCCTGGTCTGACAAATGCCTTTCTCAGAGATCTTTTTCTTTTCTTCATTCTATATTTTCTCCCTCACTTTACTGCAGGCACACCTTGGAGAAATTGTGGGTTCAGGTCCACAGTAAAGCAAACATCACAATAAAGTGAGCCATAATCTTTTTGTTGGTGGAGGGTCTTGCTCTCAGTTTGCAAAAAAAGGCAGCATCCCTGTAGCATAAGAAAGCCAAGTATGCCTATACATATCTTGAAAGACTTTTCATACACTTCACTGAACTATTATTTATGGAATGCCTATGTCAGGTACAGTAGGTACTGGGGATAGATAGAGTAGCGAAAAAGTGCTTCAACCTTCATGGTTATATTCTGGTAAGAAAGAGAACTAACAAGTAAACATAGGAACCCAAGGAGTGGAATTGCTGGGACATAGAACAGCCATAAATTTCACTTGAGATATTCTGAGAGAGGGAAGATGGTGGTGAGACAGGTGGGAGCAGAGTCCACTTCCCCCTGCGCACAGGTGAAGCGCCTATTCGGTCTTCTGAGGAACAGAGTGAACAGCCAACGGTATCCCAGCTTATATGAAGATTGGAGACCAAAAATTGTAGAGGACACTGAAAAATCAGATGACAATTAGAGTGCTTCAGGACAATAAGGTCCCTGGGACCAGCACAAGGACCAGGGCAGCTACAACCCCTAGCCCAGTGCCCTCTGGATCTGCCACAGGATTCTTGGGAGAGAGCTGGGTCAATGGCTCCCTCCCCTGCCAAACACGGAGGTTTGAGCAGCACCAGGGTGGACCTGGATGCTTGAAGTCACAGAGGGGGAATAAGGACAAAGTAGCAAACACACAGGGGCGGTGGGCACCCACTGAGACTGTGGACACCAGCTGGGAAGAGTTGGGCCGTGAGGGACCCTGACAGAGACAGTCCCTGGTCTCACTGGGGAGTTGGGCTGTGTGAGAGGCCAGGCACTTGTTCGGAGCAGCAAGCTTGAATAGGAGGAGTTTTTCAAAAAGAAAAAGAAAAAGAAAAAAGAGGCACTCAGCGGCTGTTTAGGAAATTCTCCCACAACAGCCACCCCTGCATCCTGCACCCCTA
>NW_028076985.1:0-710 GCF_014824575.4 Sturnira hondurensis
TTTCAATTTCTCGCTGTTGCTCTTCTCCTTCTGGCACCCCTATGATTCGGATGTTGGAACATCTGAGGTTGCCCCAGAGAGTCCTCAGCCTCTCTTCATTTTCTTGCATTCTTGTTTCTTCTTCCTGATCCAGTTGGATGTTTACTTTATCCTTTTGTTCCAAATAGTTGCTTTTGAATATTGGTTTCCTTCTTGTCACTGTTGGTTCCCTGAATATTTTGCTTTATTTCATTTTCGGTATCTTTCATTTGTTCTTTCATTTTTTGACCCAGCTCAATCAGCTCTGTGAACATTGTCATTACCAGGGCTTTAAATTCTCCATCAGATAGGTTGGCTATGTCCTCATCACTTAGTTCTGAAGTTTTGCTGTGTTATTTCATTTGGGCCATATTTCTTTGTCTTGGTGCACCTGGTAAGTTGTAAGGGGTGGGGCCTTAGGTATTCACCTGGCTTGGCAACCCTCTTTGCTGTGCTGCCTGTGTGGGAGGGGCCAGAGAGGGAGCAATGCAGCTCACCTGCTAGTCTCTAGTGCACTTTGCAACAGACTCTTGAGTCAGACTGGAAGTATCTCTCACCAAAGCAACCCCAGCCATAGCCCACAGTCAGCTCTAGGTCTCGGTTTTCCCCTTAAGTCAGTCTCTCCCACGCAGAAGCTCCGCCTGGAGCTCTGCAGTCAGCCCTGCCCCTCAGCCACCTCCCAGCAGTTTTTC
>NW_028076986.1:0-2753 GCF_014824575.4 Sturnira hondurensis
TAGTTTAGCCTTCATATGTTCCTCTAATTTGTGTTTAAAATCAACCAGTTCTGTGAGCATCCTGATCACCAGTATTTTGAACTGTGCATCAGAGAGGTTTTTTATTTCTTGGTTGCTTAGAGTTATGGGCTCTGGGGCTTTGAGTTCTTCTTGAGCCATATTTTGGACTGTTTGTGCCTGTTATGTATGAGGAGCGGAGCCCTAGGTGTTCAGCAGGGCAGGGCAACTCAGTTGCTGGGTTGTGATGCTATATGTGGGGGCGGGGTGAAAGAGGAGCAATGGCGGTCCCCTCTGCTGCTTTCCCCTGCTGGGGCCTGCGCAGTCTATCTCCCTGCACACAAATGTGTGACCTTGGTCAGCCTGCTGCCTTGCATCCCCACTGGGTGCACCATTGGAGTGTGCCAAGTCTGTCTCACTGCTCACTGTTCACTCCTTTGCTGGTTTATCCGCACACGAAAGTGTGACCGTGGTCAGCCTGCTGCCCTGCGCCCTTGCTGGCTCCACTCGATGCTACCCTAGCTGCCTGGGTGCCTTGGGTTGGGGGGGATCCTTCCTGCCAACCCTGCTCCGCTGCTGGCTCTACCCCTCTTACTGGTCCAGTTGAAGGGTTCGTTGTTGTCGGGCTTCGGTATAGTTCAATTTTCTGTTCTTTGGCTGAGTCTTTGTTTACTAAATCTTTGTTGTATTCAAACTTGGTTGTGGGA
Source organism: Sturnira hondurensis (assembly GCF_014824575.4). Taxonomy (NCBI): domain Eukaryota; kingdom Metazoa; phylum Chordata; class Mammalia; order Chiroptera; family Phyllostomidae; genus Sturnira; species Sturnira hondurensis. The sequence continues at coordinate 705 of NW_028076986.1, forward strand.
GAAGGCACAGTGTTTCCACCTATGCCTCCATCTTGGCGGAAGTCCTCAGGTATTTCAATATAATATTGAAAATCCAGTAACCTACAAAAAAATTCTGTTCTTGGGAAGATAGTAGAGGAAAATTCCATTTAACCATGTTTTGTTTTGAACATTTCTCTAAGCTCATGTGGCTACCAGTATATAAAGTGTATCTCTATGGTTTTTGTCATTGTTTGTTTTACAAAAATGGTATTGGATTATACACACTTTCTGTATTTTACTTTTTAACTCAATAGTAATGTGCAAAATTTCCTGCAAAAACAAAACATAAAAAAACTCTAGTATAATTTCTCTGGTCTCGTTTGTGTTCCTTAGAGTCTTGTTCTAAATAATGGGTACAAAAATTGCATTTAAATTACTTTTACATGTTGATAACATCTCACCACTTTTGGACATTGAGGTAATGAAAAACTCCTCCATCTGATAGTCCTCTATATGGAGTCCTTTATTTTTATTTATATTTTTTAAGATTTTATTTATTTATTTTTAGAGAGAAGGAAAGGGAGAGAGAAAGAGAGAGAGCTACATCACTGTGTGGTTGCCTCTCTACTGGGATGTGCCCCCTATTGGGAACCTGGTCTGTAACCCAGGCATATACCCTGATGGGGAATTGAACTGGCAACCTTTTGGTTTGCAGGCCCACACTCAATCCAGTGAGCCACAGCAGCTAGGGCTGAAGTCCTTTATTTTTTAGTGTTTATTTTATTTTTTAAAATTTTTAAAAATTATCGCTCAAGTACAGTTGTCTTTATTACCTCCCCCCACCGTTCCCCCTCCACTCCCTGACCCTGGAGTCCTTAATGAGCAAATTATAGGGCAGCCTGTAGCTCACAGCAGACTGAGAAATCCTTTCCTTTTTATGTCAGTTGGTTAGTTGCTAAGGAAACTGGTTTAACATTATTTATTTTCCCTTTTATCTCACTGATATTGATGTGCTACAGTAAGCTATCACTATCAATTCTTTGTGTTTTCTGAGGCTCACCCAGCCTTCTGGACACACAAAACAGTGGATTCCAATCAGTGATTTGTGTATTTGGTTATAGTGGAGTACATTTAAATTGGAATAAACATTTGCATTGTGACAATTTCTATTTCTCCCCTTTCATAGTGAAAAATTTTGACTGCTTTTCAAAGGGCACAGAACACTAGCTGTCCTTACTTCTGCTGTGTCAAAGTCATTGCTGTCAGGGTTAGACAGGCCACCAGCTCATTTTGTGGGTCAGGGTGGCTGCTTTGAAAGATTTGGTACTAAAAGGAACACAGACTTGTAGTTCTAATTCTGTTAAAAACAATGTGCTGCCCTGGCCCATGTGGCTCCATTGTTTGGAGTGTGGTCCAGTAAAAAAAGGTTGCAGACTTGATTCCAGTTGAGGCATGTGTGTAGTTTGTGGGTTCAGTTCCATTTGGGCACCTATGAACACAACTGATTGGTGTTTCTATCTCACATTGAAAATTCTCTCTCTCTAAAAAGTCAATAGAGGTCTCCTAGGGTGAGGATTAAAAAAAGATAATAGGGATCCCTCTCTATCACCTAGAGGTTCACAACCCAGCCCTCCAACCATTTGCCACATGCAGCACAATCAGATACATATGTGATGGGGAGACAGTACAGATGCCCGAGATGTGCCTCCTTTTCTTATGTCTTATGTTCAATACACACCATGATTTTAGGAAACTATGCTTTTGAGAAATTTCAGACTAGCTCACTAGCACTGTCAAAGCAGTGAAATTAAGCAAATGTGACTTGGGGAGAAAGAATTTAACCTAGGGACTTCCGCCAAGATGGAGGCATAGGTGGAAACACTGTGCCTTCTCCCACAACCAAGTTTGGATACAACAAAAGTTTTGGAGAACTAAGACTCACCCAGAGACCAGAAAACCGAATTATACGGAAGTCCGAAGCTACGAACCGTTCAACGGGGATGGTAAGAGAGGCAGAGCCAGCAGCGGTGCAGGGTCGGGAAGGACAGACCTAGGAGCGCAGGCAACCCGGACCTAGTCGGGGTGCGG
>NW_028076987.1:0-1169 GCF_014824575.4 Sturnira hondurensis
TAAAGGTTATAGATATGTTAAATGCCATTCCAGAGGTTAGCTACAAAACTGTCGCTATGCAAAACAGCTCTCAATGGCCCTGCTCCATTCGTCCCTTCCCCCAACTGACACCTGGGGGGGGGGGAGTGGGTGAGGACATCCTAATATTTCCTCCAATATTCCTGTACACTTTGAGTTCTGGACACCATTCTAAATCTTTTCTGGGCCCCCCCCCCCTTAGCTGCACCCTGTATCAGTATCTTTTTTCCTTTTAAGCAGAAGATGACATTCAAGGCGGCGGCCTGGGCCATTTCCTGGAGTTGCTCTGTTTCCCTGGGTCTCTCTCTGTGTACAGGAGGTATATATGTTATTAAACTTTGTTTTTCTCCTGTTAATCTGTCTTTCATTACAGGAGTTTCTCAGCCAAGAATCTAGTAAGGTAAAGGGAAAATAATTTTTCCTCTCTGAGACACATAAAGCTAAATATTTGGAATAGATTATATTGATAAGCACAGCTATATTTTCTGGGTCATGAGTGTTTTTGTTTTTGCTTGTTTTTTTTTTTTTTTTTTTTTTGTCTAGATTTATATATTTNTTTTTTTTTGTCTAGCTTTATATATTTCCTAGATGCTTTGGAAAGATCAAGAAATATAGTTGAAGGACGAATGAACTTCACTTTCCACATGTGTCTCAGGTTCACATCCATATGGATATGACTATTTGTGAATGGTCAATGGCACCTTAATGAAAAGTTTCGTGAGAAACTCATAACCAGGGCTGGAGCCAGGACCAGCCACATAATCTGTGAGACCTAACACACAACAAAAATGCAAGCCCCAATTTTCAGAAGTATTTAGAGTTTTGAGAGGTTGACAACAAAGTATGCAACAAAGTGTGGGGCCCTTTTCAGACCTGTATGTCACTCACTCATGAAATTAGGGCTTTTATATCTGCCCTTGTAATTCCGATACTGGTCCAGTGGGGTTAACTTGTGCTTCCTCTTTTGTGAATGGATGCTGGTCAAGTGCAGGTGAAGCATGGATTAGCTTTTCCGGTTGACTTCTAAAATAAGGATTTTGGCCATCAACAACATGCTTAGTGATCTTTAGGAACATGCCAGACCTTTGAAAAGAGGCAGTGGTGACTGCCATTGGCATAATTTCTGTGACATGAACCATAATTATAAAATT
>NW_028076988.1:0-1286 GCF_014824575.4 Sturnira hondurensis
CCGTGAGTTTGTATTTACATATTGTTTCCTAATGACTGTTTTCACCTGGCTCTGTCCACTCTGCAGATCGTCCCCTGTGTCCAGAATCTGAGGCACCACCCACCTGCTACCCGCGGTTCTTTACTCTGCACCTAGACCCCCACACATTTCCCTCATGTTCTGTGGTGATGAGCCTGTGACCTGAGTCCATGCAGCTGAGCAGGGAAGCCGATTCCAGAGGAGGTTGACCGGGCTCTGAGGGATAGAGGGTGGGCCAAGAGTTTGTGTCTGTGGGGACCAGCCTGTTTCTGGGGATGCTGTGGAGGCAGGGATTGCTGGTCTTGTTCTGAAGGGTAGGACCAAGGAGGTCATCCTGTGGCTGACATGGATTGGGCACCTGTGTCTGGGAGGGCCTACTGACAGGTGGGGTCCTTCCGGGTCAGGCTGCTGCTGGGTGGGTTGTTGGATCTGGTCCATGGAAGCCCACCTGAGCCAAGGGCCAGGAGCATGGTGATGTTTCTGGGCCAGGTGGCATCCTACGTGCATAGAACCACTTGACACCTGGTTCTATGGAGTTGGCCTGGCCCTGGGACAGGCTATAGGCGGCAGGCTAGAGTTCAGGGTGTGGGGGCTCGGGTGTAACTTAGCCAGGATGGTGTGTTTCCAGCCATGAGCCCAGGTTCAGAGGCTCCACCTGGGGCCTAGATCAGCAGAGCGTCGGAACAACACAGGTGCCAGTTGAGCTGCTTGAGGACAGGAGCCTTTGGCACAGGAGACAGAGGGGAACTAGTGTGGCCTGGTGCTGGGTCCAGGGTGCTATTGGGTGCTCAGGTCACACGGGCACAGAAGGAGCATCCCATTCAGAGCCTGGATGCTAGGTCTGCAAGGACAGTGAAGGGTATATGCGGCCCTGTCCTTCCTGCACCCCTCCATGTGTGGGGGTGTATCTGTGTGCTCTTCCGGGAGCTGCACTTGCTCACCTGGAATCCTGAGCTACTGTGCAGACACTATCCTGCTGGGAAGCTGCTCACCCGCAGGTTTCTGGGAGGAGACAAGGGCTAGTAAGTCCTCTGATGCCATCGTCAGGCAGGACGTGAGGGACACTTACAGTCACTGCTGATTTCACTTGTCCTGAGACACAGTGGCATGTGGGCCTCCAGCCACACCACGATTCTGGATTCTCCTCACTTCAGACAGCAGTTCAGGTGATGTTGGCTGCTCATCTGGCTCTGGGCCCCAGACGCCCCTCCCTGATATAGGTAAGCTCTCTGCCTCTCCCCTTTCACAGCTCTGTGGCTGCAGTTGCT
>NW_028076989.1:0-36045 GCF_014824575.4 Sturnira hondurensis
GGTGCCAGCCCCCATTGCGCGCCAATTCTCGTCGGTACTCATGCTCCACCAGCGTTCGTCTGCCCTGGGCGCGCCCGGGCCAGGGCACAGCCCGCAGCCTGAGACACCTCGGGCGCACAGCCGCTTTTGTCTTCACTAGCCTTCTGGATTCCTTGCAGACCTGCCGCTGTTTGGTTCCTCTGTCACACTCTCTGGCCTCCTATTTTCATAAATGTTGGGGAACTGTTGGTTGATTATGCTGTTCTTCGGTAGATCTGCCCAGATTTTCCACCAGATGCATGAGAGCTGGGTTCTCTCGGTGCTACTCTGTCGCCATCTTAACCCTCCTCCTCTGATTATGTTTTGGTTTAGTTTTTTTTTTTTACTTTCTTTTATTCATGTTCCAATACAGTTGTCTCCATTTTCCCCTGCTCACCCACACCCACCTCCCAGCCTCAATCCCACCCATTCTTAGCTCCATCCATGGGTCCCTCATTCAAGTTCACTGACATCCCTTTCTCTTCTTTCCCACGTTATTATGGTATTAATTTGCTTTTCGCTAACAATTAGTGATGTTGAGCAACTTCTTATTTACCTGTTGGCCATTCGAATGCCTTCTTTGGAAAATGCCTACCTGATCCTCTGCCAATTTCTATATTGGATGTTCAGGGCGTTTTCTATCGAGTTATATGAGTTATTTATATGTATTGAATGTTAACAATTACCAGATATATGATTTTCAAATATCTTTCTACCAAATTGTACATTGCCTTTTCATTTTGTTGATTGTTTTATTGCTGTGCATAAGTTCTTAATTTGAGGTACTTCTGCTTGTCTATTTATGTTCTGGAGTCAAACCCAAAAAATTATTTGCCAAGACCAATGTCAAATAGCTTAACCCTTATGTTTTCTCCTAAAAGTCTTGTGGTTTCAAGGTAGCATCCTTTTTTTAAATGAGCACAAGTGAGCTAAAGAGATTGAGTGATTTATGCAAAGTCACGGAATTAATAAGGTGGTACAACCCAGATGTCAGTCTAAAATTAAAGAGCTTTTACTCTTCAACAGCACAGCATCATGAAAGGAACTTATGTTATTAAAAATGATTATGATAGTCTCCCTGGCTAATGTGGCTCAGTTGGTTGGAGTGTTGTCCTGTAAACCAAAAGGTTGTAGGTTCAATTCCTGGTCAGCGCACGTGACTAGGTTACACATAGGAGAAGCAACTGATTGATGTTTTTATTCCTCTCTCTCTCCTTCCTCTCCCCTTTCTCTAAAATCAATAAGCATATCCTCGGGTGAAGATTTTTTTAATGGTTATGATAGTAAATTTTATGTTATGTGCACATTTTACCTCAACAAAAAAGGAGTGAAGGAGGGGAAGGAAATTAAACGATATTTACACCAGGAAATACTACTGATATACTCAAATGGTCTTAGGTAAATACTTACTGCTAATAAAACACTCCTAATATATTTGAAGCAATGAGAAAAAATTCCTAAAATTTCCCAGGACTCTTTGTGATGGACTCATGGGTAATTTTTTTTGTCTTCAATTTCTATATTTTCTTTGTTTTTCTAAGTATCATGTTGTTACTTAACTTAGGAGAAAAGTTGATTTATCAGATAAAAAGGTGTTGTTGTGACTAGCACCCAGCCCATCCGTGACCCTAGAGATATTCCTAAAGACCCTTTGTGAATCCTCATGTGCATGTCTCATGGAGGCCTGTAGACTGGATGTACACGGAGACTCCTCTCCTCTCAGACACTAATGTGCCTGAGTTCCAGCTCCTTACTGGAAGCACACTTGTTGGGTCCAGGAATTTCCCATCCTCATGAGTTCTCCTCCACAAACCACCTTCAGAGCTCTCCTCCACTCTATTCCACCCCATCTTATCAAACCTGAAGACAGATCTCCAGCAATTGTCACCAACTGAGAACAAAGGAGGGAAGTTCTATTGCCCCTGTGGGGAATGCACAGGAATCCCTCAAGTGTTCATCCCTCCCACTTCCTCTTGTGTCCTGGGGCCAAAACCCACAGCCTGGGCCTGGAAACTTAGAAAGGAAATCTGCAGGTGTGGAGAAGAAACTCTGACCTGGGGGAGACCGGTTGCCTGCCCATCATAACACCATAAGCGTTTTCAAGCTCTGAAGTCCTTGGCTCCTTGGTTGGAATGTACAGGGTCAAACATTCTGTCCCTGGCATTTTTTATTCATGTTGTGTCCCTTATTCTTACTGACTTATTATTATTGTTACTCAGTAATGTCCAGCCCCTGCTCTGGGGGTCCCAGAGCTACTCAAAGGGGACTGACTCATGGGCATCTTTCCTCTCACTTTCAAAGAACAGTGGAAGGTAAGATGCCAGAAAATACACCCAGTGACTCACCTGTGACACTTTCGTGCTGTTTTGCTGTTTCCTCATTTCACATCCAGGTTGGGCTCTGATAAGGAGGGACTACCCTCAGGGGTTGAGATAGTAAGACTCCCTCTGAGACATCCTGGGGCATCTTAAAAGGCCTAACACTGAGAGTGAGGGAGTGTCTGGTGAGGAATGTGGGGTGCACTGAGGCCACTATGATTAAAGGAGGATGAAAGACATCAATGGGCCAGTGTCTGACAACCTGGCTGTACCCTCAGGTGTGAATGATGATGTCACCTTGTATAGCCCCCAGGTATGCATGACTCCCTCCTCTACCTCAGCATTGAGGGCATTCTTCAATGCCACTGCCCCCCTGACTGGAGGAGATGCCTATGGCCCTGATAGTTCTGTACTGTAAGGGAGCCTGAGTAAGTTCCTCTGTCTACCCCTCAAGGCCTGAAGAAGGGGATACAGACATCCTTCCAGCCCCATCATGACACAGAAGGTTCCAACCAGAGAGCAGATATAACCACATAAGTCCACAGGCTTTCTAGAGCATCTGGCTCCAGCTCAGCCCAGCCTCTAAAATGCCAGGCAGGATCTGAGTTCTTTCCAGCCCCCATGGTGGTATCAGGCTGGAAGCTACGTTCTCTGCCCTGTGGGAATCCATGCCATTAGGATGCTACCTTTTGTCCTGTTGCAGACATCAATGAGTGTCAGCTACCTTCGGTGTCCTGTGGAAAATTCGCCAACTGCCAGAACACAGAGGGGAGCTATTACTGTAGGTGCAACTCAGGATATAGGCTTCATTCTGGGGAAACAGTGTTCAGGAATGAAAATGAGAACACATGTCAAGGTAAGAACCTCCCTGTGTTTTCCACCTGCTTATCTCTGAAGTTTTAGGTCATTTGGCCCACTTTCCACAACATAAGAGGACTGTCCTACTTGGTCACCTGCCCTCTCTGAAATCCAAAGCCCAAAACCCTCCACAAAGAGTCATTTCTGGAAGTTCAAAGGATCCCTCCTGCCCTTCTGGCATATTATTTCTATAAATCAAAAGAGAGATGATATCCAAGACTCTTCAGGAGCTCATAGTATGTTGTGTTTCAGCACCATATCCATCCTCTCCACTGTCACCAGTGACTGCCAGACAGGAACCTTCCCCCACTGCAGCACACATGAGCTCGGCCACACCATACAGACTCTCAAGCCTCCTGGCTTCTGACAGACCCAGTAAGTTTGTCCAGAAACATGGGAGTGGAGGTTCTAGGGTGGGCCCATCTTCCCTGGCCAGCCCTGTCCCCGACCAACAACCCCCACACCCTAGCCCCACTCCTCAGCTGCTCAGACTCCATCTATTTCTAAGTGATGCCCTTGAACCACCCCCCAATAATTTCAGCTCACCACATGAGGACAACCCAGATGACAAGGACCCAGAAGAATGTTGGGTCCAGTCTGGGAAGGACGACATGGACCCCACCACACACACACAAACTTAAAGAGTCAGGTAAATGGAAGAGGCTCCCATCTGAACCAGGCTACAACAGAGGGCACCATTGGAGACAACTACCTCACACACGGGGGTACAGAGGTCTGTGTTCTGGGTGGGAGACCAAGTGGCCAGAGCACAGAAAACTTCTGCCACCCCTCACTCATCACACCTGCTCCCCTCTTCAGCCAGAAAACCCTCACCTCTTCTGGTCTTCCTCAGACATGGATTCTCACCACTCCCTGCCAGTCTAGGGGATGCCTTCTTAGGAATGAGAGAAAGGCACCAGGAATGCTTGGCTGGACATCAGGCCCCAATGACCAATCAAGACTTGGTGCTACTGTCTGGGTGGCCCTGTCCTGTCCAGCAACTTTTTCATTCTCCCTTCCCCTGTCCTATAGCCTCATCTGTGGAGGACCTGCCTTAGGGATGGTTCTTGGGCCATCTCTCTAGAGATGTCTTAGGGTTGGCATGGAGGGGGCACCGCTGCCCTGACAGTGTCAATGGGATTCCAAGGAGAACTCAGCCAGTCAGTAGCCACCCTTTGGGAATTAGGACAAAGGCCATTATGAAAACCCAAGATGGTTCCTGCTGGTGAAATGCAGCATTTTCTTTCCACTCAGTCCCCAAGAAGACTCACTCTGTCTCTGTTCCTCACCCCAGCTGGGAGCTTTCCAGGAAAGCTGAGGGTACAGGGGGAGGCAGACAGGTAGGACTCAGGCTGATTCCATCCACTTCCTGAAAACAAAGCATCTAGGCCACCACATTCACCCACAGGACACTAGGAGAAGTCCGTGTGAATAAGAAAAGGTGCTAACTGGGTGGGGGGAATTTCCATATTCTGTTCATAAACCAGGGTCCCTGAGCTACCAACTGACAATCTGGGAAGTTACCTGGCCTGACCTGACTCCAGACCCCACCCCAACTCTCTGTCTATCTGTTTCTCTCTCTCTCTCTCTCTCTCTCTCTCTCTCCCTCTCCCTCTCCCTCTCCCTCTCTCTCTCTCTCTCTCTCACACACACACACACACACACACACACACACACACGCCTAACAAACTGCTGTTTTGTCTGCAGCAGGATTCTCCTTCCCCACCTGGACCCCACCCTCTGGAAAGAAGAGCAAGGTGAGTGGTCCCCTGAAGATACCAAGAAGCAGAAAGTGCCAAAGCACACACCTATTTCCCCAAATTCTCCCACCACTTGTGAGGCTCTGTCACCCCCTCATTTCATCTCTCCCCAGTGGCTTTCCTGCTTCTTTCTTTTAAAAAAATTGGTGATCTGGGGAGAGACTTCATATCAGCCTCAGTTCAGGATATCACCCCTGTAAGCACAGGACCCAGAGGAGGCAGGCAGAGGCACCCTACAGAGCATTGCTCCCCAACCTTTTTGGAACCAGGGGTCTGTTTTTCTATGGGCAGGGTGGGGGTAGAGGGTCGGGGACAGAAGGCAGAGCTCAGGTGAGCTTCCCTAATAGCTGGGTTCCTAACAAGCCACAGACCAGTACCGGCCTGCAGCCCAGGGATTAGGAAACCCTATCTCAATCCTAACCCCAGACACCTAATTCTTCTTGCTTCAGACACCCAAAGTTGTTAGTTTCTCCTACTTTTCTATGGATATTTTGTTTGTTTGTTTGTTTGTTTGTTTGTTTATTGCAATTACACAGATCTTTACTTGTTTCTTCTCTCTATCCTCCTTCTCTTCCACTTCTTCCTTCTCCCCTTCTCCTCTTCCTCTTTTTCCTCCTCTTTCCCCTCCTTCTCTTTCTCTTCCTCTTCCCTCTCCTTTTCCTTTTCCATCTTTTCCTTTTCTTCTTTCTCCCCTACTCCTCTTTTTTTTATTTTAATTCTATGGATATTGTATACATATAAAAGTAATGCATGTATTATATTTGTTCTTTGTCCCTCTTCACGGACATAATGTTTTCTTCAATGTTATGCATTTTGTGTTTTTATTTATTACATATAAAAAGTTATTCCATCCCAGTATACAAAGAGACACTCTCTTATTTTTCTTGCCACATAGCATTTCATTGTGTGGATATACCATAAATTACACTCAGGACCTCTTATAGCGAGTGTTTTTTTGTGATCATTAGTATGCATATAATACAAATAACATTTCAATTGTTTACACACACTTCTCTGTTCTCACATTTGAATATGAAAAAAAGAATATGCAGACAGGACAAATTCTGGGTCAAATTTATAATTGTATGTTGGCAGATTTTTCCATATTTCAAAATATAGATATTGTACCTGCAAACACTTCCACCAGCTCATAATATGAACACTTCATATTATAAAGATGTGTGATTCCTCATACCTCACTACAAGGTTATTATTAAATTTTGGGATATTTAGGTGTTTGACAGATAAATAGGGAATCTAGAAAAAATTTTGTATTTTTTTTATGAGTGAAATGAAATACATTCAAGAGTGCTTCTTATTTCATTCTCTGGAAACAATTTGTTCACATTCTTAGTCTGTTTTTCTATTGGCCTGTTGGTATACTACACATGAATTTGTGAGAGTGTTTTTTATATAGTTGGGAAATTAGAGTTTTTTTCTTACACCAAAGATTTTCAAGATTTAGTATGCATCAGAATCATTTGGAAGATTTGTTATTTATTCATTAACATTTTATTAGGAATCAATTACAAACCTACAGATAAGTTGCAAAAATTAAAAAGTCAAATAATATATCTTTCTCTCTATTCAGATGCACCAACTTTAAACATTCATAACTGCACTTCCTTTATCATTTGCACATTCTCTCTTTCTTCCTCTTTTCTCTCTCCATTCTCACCCCTCCTCCCTACTCCTCCTCCCTCCCCTAGGTACACTGAAATGGAATTAATGGAGAGGGTGAGGTCCCTTCTCCTCTCAAATTTATGATTTGTAAAATGAGGCAGAAAATATGAATTTTAAACTATCACTATTAAAAACATAATAGTTTTCCTCCATTAACTCAGGAGCAAGCTATAAAAGTGTAAACATTAGTGACCAGCAAGAACAGGTGTTGGAGGGATGTGAGTGAAGTCCAAGATGGGGAGTTGATACCTGGACATTGAGTCTCCAGGTACAGACTTGGTCACACAGCATCACATAATGAAGATGGCAAATGGCACTCCACATGGAGCTCCTGTGCCTCAGAGACCCTCACAGGATAACCTATATGCTTAGTCATGCCCAAAAGTCTTTAAAAATTTTAACCCTATGAGTTCCAGGAGTCGGTCTTGAGTAAGGACTATTCTATTCCTCAATTTTTTAGTCTGAATCAGCTAAAAGCCTCATAAAATTCTAACATTACTCATAAATATCACAAATCTACATGCCTCCTCCATTCCTGATTTTGTTACACCAAAAAATAAAAGTAAAAATGGTGAAAGGGTCATTACTCCAGAGCAGGGAAGTATGACAGATATCTCCTTTTTTCTGAGTCGCAGAAGGAGGATCCTGTCCTGGCTGTGATCACTTATGTGGGGCTGAGCCTCTCTCTGCTGTGCCTCCTCCTGGCGGCCCTCACCTTCCTGCTATGCAAAGCCATCCAGAACACCAGCACCTCCCTCCACCTGCAGCTCTGCATCTGCCTCTTCCTGGCCCACCTGCTCTTCCTCACAGTCATCAACAGAACAGAGATTAAGGTACTGATGTTCTCAGGGACCCTTGTCCTTCCTGGGAGATGTGGAATTCGTGGGGCTATGCTGCACTGGGCCCCATAATAAAATGTCCTTGGGTTCTGGGGAGGTTAGAGGGGTGAATAGCCAATTTTACACTGACTGACCCAACTAGAGGACATACTCTCTTTTGACAATTCCTTCATATACAACAGAGGTCTTCCCAAAGGCAAGGCATAGGACAGGTCCTGGGGCCATGCTCCCCTCTGATATGCTCCCTGGTGACTCTGACTGCTCCCCCAGGTGCTGTGCGCCATCATCGCAGGTGCCTTACACTACCTCTACTTGGCCTCCTTCACCTGGATGCTGCTGGAGGGCCTGCACCTCTTCCTCACTGCACGTAACCTGATGGCAGTCAACTACTCCAGAATGAGCAGGTTCATGACGAAGTTCATGTTCCCTGTGGGCTATGGAGTCCCAGCTGTCATTGTGTCCATTTCTGCATCGTCCAGGCCTCACCTTTATGGAACACCTGCCCGGTAAATTAAAGTTCACACTGGTCTTATTTTCTCCACATGACAAAGGCCATCAGAGAACTCATGCAGCACTTTACTTTCACTAGAATATGATAAACAGAGAAAAACACAGTAGTCACCCAAAGACATCTTCCTGGTTTCATTATTGCATTCCTTGAAAGAAATGTTTTTAAGAACTTAAAATTTCACTGTTTTAAATATTAATTATATAGTATGCTAATTATATATTCAAATAATATTGATTGTATTATATTTAAAGCTAACATTATCATAATAATGAACATTAACAATTATAAATTAAAACTTGAGCACCAACTTACAGCATACACCAAAATAAACTCAAGGCGGATAAAAGACTTAAATCTAAGCCATGACACCATTAAAATCCTAGAAGAGAACATTGGCAGAGAAATCTCAGATATTTCACACAGTAACATTTTTACTGACATGTCCCCTAGAGCAAGGGACATAAAGGAAAGAGTAAACAAGTGGATTCTCATAAAAATAAAAAGCTTCTGTACAGCTAAAGAAAATAGTATTAAAATAAAGAGAAAACCAACTGTATAAGAAAACATATCTGCCAATGATACCTCAGACAAGGGTTTAATCTCCAAAATATATAAAGAACTCATGCAACTCCACTCTAAGAAGACAAGCAACCCAATTTAAAAAAGGGGGAAGGACTTGAACAGACATTTCTCTAGGGAGGACATGCAGAGGATCCAGAGATGCATGAAAAGATGCTCAATATCGCTAACTATTAGAGAGATGCAAATTAAAACCACAATGAGATACCACTTTATATGGGTCAGAATGGCCATCATAAACAAAGCAACAAATAAGTGTGGGAGAAAAGGGGACCCTTCTTCACTGTTGGTGGGATTGCAGACTGGTACAACCACTATGGAAAACAGTATGGAATTTTCTAAGAAAACTAAAAATGGATCTGCCTTTTGACCCAGCAATTCCACTGCTAGCATTATACCCTAAGAACCCTGAAACACCAATCCAAAAGAACCTATGCACCCCAATGTTCATAGCAGCACAATTTACAATAGCCAAGAGTTGGAAGCAACCTAGGTGCCCATCAGTAAACGAATGGATCCAAAAACTATGGTACATTTACACAATGGAATTCTATGCAGCAGAAAGAAAGAAGGAGCTCCTACCCTTTGCAACATCATGGATGGAACTGGAAAGCATTATGCTGAGTGAAATAAGCCAGGCGGTGAAAGACAAATACCATATGATCTCACCTCTAACAGGAAGCTAAACAACAAAACAAACAAGCAAGCAAAATATAACCAAAGACACTGAAATAGATAACAAGCTGACAGTGACCATAGGGGAGAGGGGAGAGAATTTCAGAGGAAACAGAGAAGGGTTTACAGGAAGTAAAATGTTCTTTATACTTTACAAGTATAAAGAACACATAGACAAAAACTAAGGGGGGTGGAAATGGGAGGGAGGTGGGGAGCACTGTGGGGGGCTTGGATAGGAGTAAAGAAAGAAAACTGTACTTGAACAACAATTAAAATAAATAAATCTAAAAAAACAATTATAAATTAATATATTGTTAAAATAAATTATCTGGCATATATCTTTTAGATTTAATTATTTTAAATATCAATTTTATGTTAATGACTTTATTACATTAACAAACATGATACATAATATTAATCCCATCTTGTACATTAATGTAATGTTCATTACATTTAATGTTTCAAATCTAGAAAGCAAAACTGGAAATGAAGGAATGGCATTGGTTGGTATAACTTACTTCTCTCAGTTTAAAAAAGAAAAGGAGGAGGATTTAGAAAATGAAACTGTGATCATCAGAGCTAAGATTTACAGATCACTTCTGACATGCAATCATTGTTCTGAATGATTTTCACGTATCAACCCAAGTCGTCCTCCCAACAACCCACTGGGGTAGAAACCAGTGTTGTATGAGTTTTATGGATGAGGAAACTGGGGCACAGAGATGACTGACATGGCCCAGATCACACAGTTGGTTGGTGGCAGAGCCAGGACCAAATCCAGACAGTGTGTCATTTACATATTCTTGTGCTGATAAAATTAATGTTTGCTGACATCAGAGGAGCCCTGGCAAGCTGATCCCCCTATATAACTTGCATCAAAGTCAGCAGATTTTATCTCCAAAAGACCACAAAGTAAATATTGCAGTTTTGTGGACCATGTGGCCTCTGTTGCAACTATTCACCCCATCCTTGTAGTACAAGAGCCACTGTAGACAATATGAAAAACAAATGAGTGCAACTGTGTTCCAGGCAAAAACATTCACAAAGTCAGGTGGTGGCCCCACTGACCCACAAGGTGCAGTTTACCAACACAGCCTCAGTAGTGTTCACGTTGAGCATCTGGTGGATCCATCTAACTCCATGGTCCTCACACCTCCCAACTCATTCACAAGCATCTCACTTGGGATCATTTCCAATTCTATCATTTCTGTCAGTGTGTCCTTGAGTTACTACATTTTCTTAAGCAACATATGCCATCCTGTGATCACTTGAGTCTCACTGTTGTCATGAGGAATAAATTATATAATGCATATGAGCTTGAATTACTACTATCAATCTATTGTTATATATTGCATTGTCGTTTGTCATGCCCCCAGATTTTCTCACCTTCTTTACACGTGCTCATCCTTCACATCTCAGAATGAACACAGTCAGTTTTCCCAGGGACCCTCCCAACTACCTGAACCTCCTATACCCCAGACCAGGCTATTGCTGTAGCTACCTGTTCTCATAGCTCCTCACACTTGATCACAAAACTCATCACCTTGATTGTTCCTATTGTTTAATTGGTTACCTTCCCACCCAGCTAGGGCCTCCCTGAGAACTGAGACCAGTTGATCTTAATTGCAACTGGATCTTCAGGCCATCACAGATCCTAGTACAGAGGAGACACAATATTTGCCCAAAAAATTATAAATTAATTTACTAATTGATTCTTGTCTTTTCATTAAATCACATAATTTTTCTGCTATCATATCTGGGGCCCAAGACTTAAAATACTTATTTAAAACAAATTTATCCTTTCTTAAAACCACAGTATTATGGCATGATTGATTTGTAAAATTCTACATAGCCAATGCATGTAAACTGACAAGTTTGAAGATAAGTAAACAGCCAGGACCATTACCATCATCAAGGCCACACCAAAGTTTCAGTTATGAAAAAAAAAATAAGGTAAGGAGATCTAGACAACATAATGCCTATAATTAACAATATTGTACTATAACTTAAAATTTACTAAGAGGATAATTCTTAGCATAAATATTCTTACCCCCCAAAAAAGTCAACAGCCCTGGCTGGTGTAGCTCAGTGGATTGAGTGCAGGCCTGCGAACCACACAATCGTAGTTCGATTCCCAGTCAGGGCACACGCCTGGGTTGCAGGCCAGTTACCAGCAGGACTCACAATAGGCAACCATACACTGATATTTCTCTCCTTCTCTCCTTCCTTTCCCCTCTAAAGATAAATAAATAAAATCTTTTTTTAAAAAAGTCAACAATAATATTAACAAAAAAGAAACAGAAGAAACTGTGGGAAGTGAAGGATATGTTAATTTATTGATTGTTTACCCACAAAAGCAAATAGATTCTTCAATCCCTTTCCATCTCTCTCCTAGATGCTGGCTCCACACACAACAGGGATTTGTATGGACCTTCCTTGGCCCCATCTGCATCATCATCTCTGTGAGTAAAGGATGGCATCAGAGCATCACTCCTGCTCAGCTGAGAGTCAATCAAAGAGCAGGTGTATAAAAGGGGTAACAGGCAGGATGAGCAAACATTCTTGTTTTCCCAGGACTGAAGGGGCTTACAGAATGCAAAAATTGCTAGTTTAAAACAAGGATGGGGGTGTTTCCTGAGACATTGGACCTTCAGTACTAAATTGTGGAAATTCCTGTGTAAAATGGGACAAGTTAATCCACCCGTTACAGGACAAGAGGGATCGTGAGTTACTGGATGGTTGGTCAATTTTTCTGACTGCTATGAAATACAAAACCTTCTTACCTGCTGAGTTAGGTTTTTGATGACCTAGGAGGAAGCTATACAGATGTGGAATGTATTCAATATGCCCTATGGGGTTTCCGCAGATTAACTTGGCTTTCTTTCTGATGACCATCTGGATTCTGAAAAGCAAGCTCTCCTCGCTCAACAGTGATGTCTCCCTTCTCCAGAACACGAGGTGAGATGGGTCAGAGGGGCACACTGCCCCACGCAAAGCAGGGTTTAGGAGCATGGCCCTGTGTTTCCAAGCCCCTGGTATCCTTCCACAGGGATTCTGAGGAGACAGGAGGAGAAAATCAGCCACCCTCCCTGGACACCTGCTCAGATACTGTGCTTTGCTGCCAAATGCAAGCCAGAAATATTTTGTTTCTCTATAAATCCAGCATGAAATTACCTCAGCTACAGAGATATTGACTTTGTTCTGTTACATGTGAATTATTTCCATGGCCCTATGAAAATATTCAAAGAATGTTGTCATCTTTCTAAAGCTCTTAAGAAGTCACCTACGTGTTCCCGGAACATAGCATTCACCCTCATGCCCACACCTTCATGGAGGTTCTTCCCTCTGTCCTCTACACTCCTACACCTGCTATAATCAGGTTCTTCATGCATATGCCACATCTTCTGAAAGGCTAAGGGTGTCCTCTGCTTTCCCCAACTTTGCACAGAATGGCCTCTATTCTGAGCAAAGCATACCTGGGGACAGTGCACAGAGAGGAGAAGACAGTACCAGTCCTGGGTGGCACCTGGGCAGAGAGAGCTCACATGTCACAAATATCATAAGTAACTATTTGCTTTAGTCTTTCCATGAGACTATAAGGTCCGTGAAGACAGAAATTGTCTTTGTTATTTCCAGTGCCCAAGACCCAGCACAGAGTTGAGTGCACTGAAGTCCCTAGTAATGTCAGTTGAATGAAATCTGGAACATTCATGATACATCATGATCATTTAAAAACCCACATTAAGAATTATCACTATCTTAACCCTGGCTAGTGTGGCTCAGTGGATTGAGTGCTGGCCTGCAACACAAAAGGCCACCAGTTTGATTCCCAGTCACAGCACATGCTAGGGTTGCAGGCCAGGTCCCCACATGGGGTATGCAAGAGGTGCTGATCTCTCACACATCTCCCTCTTCTTTTTTCCCTCCTTTCTCCTCCCTCTAAATAAATAAATAGATAGATAAATGAATAAATAATAAAGCTATTTTTAAATATTATTTATTGATTATGCCACCACAGTTGTCCCATTTCCCCCTTCATTCCCCTCTGCCCTGCATATCCTTCATCCACCATTCCCCCCCTTTGTTTATGTCCATCTGTCCCAAGTTCTTTAAATTGTATATTTCCCATACTATTCTTGCCCTCCCCCTATTTTCTACCTACCATCTATGCTACTTATTCTCTGTACCTTCTTCCCCCTTCTCCTCCTCCCAATCCCCTGTTGTTAACCCTCCATGTGATCTCCATTTCTATGGTTCCGCTCCTGCTCTAACTGTCCTCTTAGTTTGCTTTTGTTTAAGGTGTGGCTGTTAATAACTGTGAGTTTCCTGTCCTTTCACTGTTCATACTTTTTATCTTCTTTTCCTTAGATAAATCCCTTTAATATTTCATACAATAAGGGCTTGGTGATGATGAACTCCTTGAATTTGACCTTATCTGAGAAGCATTTTTTCTGTCCTTCCATTCTAAATGAAAGCTTTGCTGGATAGAGCAATCTTGGATGTAGGTCTTGGATTTCATGACTTGGAATACTTCTTTCCAGCCCCTTCCTGCCTGTAAAGTCTCTTTTGAGAAATCCGCTGACAGTCTGATGGGAACTCCTTTGTAGATGACTGTCCCCTTATCTCTTGCTGCTTCTAGGGTTCTCTCCTTCATTTTAATCTTGGCTAATGTGATTATTTTTTATATTTTTAATTTAATTCTTGTTCAAGTACAGTTTTCTGTCTTATATTCCCAGCCCTGCCCCCCCAGCACTCCCCACCTCCCTCCCATTTCCACCCCCCACCTTAGTTATTGTCCGTGTGTCCTTTATACTTGTTCATGTGAGTCCTTCCTCTTTTCCCCTGTGATTCTCTCCTCTCCCTGTAATTATGATGTGCCTTGGTGTGTTCCTTCTTGGGTCCAAGTTCTTTGGGACTCTCTGAGCTTCCTGATTTCCTGGAAGTCTATTTTCTTTGCCAGATTGGGAAAGTTTTCCTTTATTTGTTCAAATGAGTTTTCAATTTCTTGCTTTTCCTCTTCCCCTTCTGGTACCACTATAATTCGGATGTTGGAACATTTAAAGATGTCCTGGAGGTTCCTAAGCCTCTCCTCATTTTTTAAAATTCTTGTTTATTTTTTTCTGTTTGGTCAGTTTTTTCTTCCTTCTGGTCCACTCCATTGATTTGAGTCCCAGTTTTCTTCCCATCACTATTGGTTTCCTATGCATTTCCCTTCATTTCACTTAGTTTAGGTTTCATGTGTTCATCTAATTAGTGACTAAAACCAACCAGTTCTGTGGGCATTCTGATCACCAGTGTTTTGAACTGTGCATCTAATAGATTTGCTATCTTTTGGTCGCTTAGAAGTATTGGCTCCAGGGCTTTGAGCTGTTCTTCTTCTTGAGCCAAAATGTTTTGGTCTGGTCACACCTGTTACGTATGAGGGGCAGGGCCTTAGGTGTTCACCAGGGTGGGGCAACCCAAGTTGCTGGGTTGTAACACTGTATGTGGGGGCGGGGTCAGAGAGGGGCAATGGAGTCTGTTCTGCTCTCTCTCGGATTTCAGTCCCCTCTGCTGCTTCCCTCAAGCAAACTGGGCCCTTCTGGTGCTGATTCCCGGGTGTGTGGGCTTGTGCACCCTCCAGGACCCTGTGGGTCTCTCCAACAAACTCTCTGTGAGCCTGGGAGACTCTCCCAGTACCTCGACCCTGAACGTTTTTCCAGTCGGCGCTTTTAGGCTTTAACTCTCATCGCTGGGGCCTTAGGTTTCGCGGTCTGCCCCACTGCTCACTCCTTTGCATGGTTTCTCTGAGTGTGAATGTGTGACCATGGTCAGCCAGCCGCCTTGCACCCTCACTGGGTCTGCCCATTGCCGCCCCACACCTGGGATCTGCCAACTGCCACCTGCGCACCTGAGACAGTCAGCCCGCTTTTTTCTACACCACCCCGCTCTGCCATTCGCTGAGTCCACCCCTCTTACTGGTCTGGATGAATGGTTCATTGTTGTCAGATTTCCGTACAGTTCAATTTTCTGTGTTTTGGTTGCATTTTTGTTACTAAAACTTTGTTGTCTTTAAACTTGGTTGTGCAAGGAGGCACAGTGTTTCCACCTATGTCTCCATCTTAGCCAGAAGTCAACAAACTCTTTTTAAACAAAGAATTATCACTACCTCTGTCCAACTAAAATTGTCATACTGAACACAAAGAGCACTTCTTTTGAGGGAATCAAAATCAGGGAGTAAAGCCCTGGCTGGTGTAGCTCAGTGGATTGAGCGTGGGCCTGCGAACCACACGATCACGGTTCAATTCCCCGTTGGGTCACACGCCTGGGTTGCAGGCCGGTTCCCGGGGAGGAGGGGGGACTCAAGAGAGGCAACCATACATTGATATATCTCTTCTTCTCTTCCCTTCTAAAGATAAGTAAATAAAATTTTTTAAATTTTTTTTAAAAATCAGGGAGTAAAAATCAAAGTAGGTCACAATTCAGTCACATGCCTCCATGGGGTAGAGATGAGAGTGGCTTTGCTTCTGTTGCTCTGGGTGCACCATCAGCCTCATTTCTCCTCCTACACAGGATGCTGACATTTAAAGCAATGGCCCAGCTCTTCATCTTAGGCTGCACGTGGTGCCTGGGAATCCTGCAGCTGGGCCCAGCTGCCCATGTCATGGCCTATCTCTTCACCATCATCAACAGCCTGCAGGGCGTCTTCATCTTCCTGGTGCACTGTCTCCTCAGCCAGCAGGTACCACAGTCCCACTCCCACCCAGCACCCTTTCTATTCTCAGTCCTCTCAGTGAGCTGACTCAGAACATGTTTTGCCTCTGCAGGTCTGGGAGCAATACAGGCAATTGTTGAAAGGAATCAAGAAAACCAAAGTGGACTCTGAGAAATACACCCTCTCCAGCATGGCCATGTCTGAAGTTTTCAAAGACAATGTGGTAGGTCCCGCATTGCTCCCAGAGCCCTTCACCAACTGATCCACTCAAGTAGCTCATGCCCATCACACTAGACAACCTGCATGTATAGCAGAAAATGCCCTAGCACAGCTCTCACTGCACTCACTTGTAGACTCACTCCAGGCATTTTCTTGTCGTGGATAGAGGTCTACCTGTACTTTCACTCACTGTGTTTCTGTGCTCACCTTAACCTACCAGACAATTATCTTCTCACTCCCCATATGTGTAGAACAGCCACTTTGTGTGACATGGTATATGTGGTTTTTAATCTTACTGAGTGAGAAGACACAAAACTTCCTCATACGCTGAGAGAGAAGCTACAATCAGCTCAAGCTGGAACTAGTGATGTGAAGCTATGGGCTCAAAGTGCACAGTCACAGTGCCACCCTTTGTCCCAAGTCATTCCAGGCTCCTCACTATATGAAGAACAATGAACGCATGGTACATGTCATATAACAGTCAGGAAAATAGTTGTTAGGTTGGATTTCAGACTTTCCATCAGAGTCTGCTACCATTTCTCATGTTTTCAACACATGTGAATAATACAGAGCCAGGACAGAGAACTGCAGAGGCATGAGGAGAGATCCTGATGATGGCAATGAACATTTGTACCTCTGGTTAACAAAACCTTGTCTCATGCTTTTGTTCACATGTTCTTCGCATCTACACTTGGAAACAAGTATTATTATGTTCCCACTTGGTAGGCGAAGAAAATGGGACTCACGGGGTCTATACGAATTGTACGAGGTTTTTATTTTATTTTTATAATATATTTTATTGATATGTCATTACAGTTGTCCCACCCCCCCTTCATTCCCCTCCATCCTTCACACCCCCTCCCCTTACACTCCCTTTAGTTCATGTCCATGTGTCATAAGTTCTTTAGCCTCTACATTTCCCACACTACTCTTGCCCTCTCCCTGTCTATTTTCTCCCAACCATCTATGCTACTTATTCTCTGTGCCTTCTCCCCCCTTCTCCTCCTCCCAATCCCCTGTTACTAACACTCCATGTGATCTCAATTTCTGTGGCTTCACTCCTGATCTTACTGCCCACTTAGTTTGCTTTTGTTTTAGGTGTGGTTGTTAATAACTGGGTTTGCTGTCCTTTCACTGTTCATATTTTTATCTTCTTTTCCTTAGATAAGTAAGTCCCTTTAACATTTCATATAATAAGGGCTTGGTGATGATGAACTCCTTCAACTTGACCTTATCTGAGAAGCTCTTTATCTGCCTTTCCATTCTAAATGAAAGCTCTGCTAGATAGAGCAATCTTGGATATAGGTCCTTGCTTTTCATGGCTTGGAATACTTCTTTCCAGCCCCTTCTTGCCTGTAAGGTATCTTTGGAGAAATCAGCTGACAGCCTGATGGAAACTCTTTTGTAGGTGACTGTCCCCTTATCTCTTGCTGCTTCTAAAATTCTCTCCATTTTAATCTTGGGTAATGTAATTATGATGTGCCTTAGTATGTTCCTCCTTGAGTTCAACTTCTTTGGGACTCTCTGAGCTTCCTGGATTTCCTGGAAGTCTACTTTCTTTTCCAGATTGGGGAAGTTCTCCTTTATTATTTGTTCAAATAAGTTTTCCACTTGTTGCTCTCCCTCTTCCCTTTCTGGTACCCCTATAATTCAGATGTTGGAATATTTAAAGATGTCTTCGTGGTTCCTAATCCTCTCCTCATTTTTTTTAATTCTTCTTTCTTCATTCTTTTCTGTTTCATTGTTTCTTTCTTCCTTCCAATCCATTCCACTGATTTGAGTCCCAGTTTTTTTTCCATCACCACTGCTTCCCTGTGCATTTTTCTTCATTTTACTTAGTTTAGCCTTCATTTTTTCATCTAATTTGCAACCAAAATCAACCAGTTCTGTGAGCTTCCTGATCACCAGTGTTTCAAACTGTGCATCTGATAGGTTGGCTATCTCTTGGTGGCCAAGATACTTAAAAGTATTGGCTCTGGGGCTTTGATTTGTTCTTCTGTTTGAGCCATAATTTTTTGGTCTGGTTGCACCTGTTACGTCTGAGGGGCGGAGCCTTAGGTGTTTACCAGGGCAGGGCAACCCAGTCTCTGGGTTGTGAGGCTGTATGTGGGGGTGGGGATAGGGAGGGAACAATGGTGCTTGCTCCACTCTCCCTTGGATCTCAGTCAGCTCTGCCACTTCGCACAAGCAAATTGGGCCCTTCTAGTGCTGGTTCCCAGGTGGGTGGGCTTGTGTACATTCTAGGATCCTGTGGGTCTCTCCAACAAACTCTCCTGTGAGGCTTGGAGTCTCTCCTGGCACCTCAGCCCCCAAAAGCATTTTCAATCAGTGCTTTTAGGCTTTATTTCCCATCACTGGGGCTCGGGGTTACACAGTCTGTCTCGCTGCCCATTTGTGCCGGGTTTGTCTGTGCATGAATGTGTGACCACGGTCATCCAGCGCACTTGCGTGCCTCACTGGGTCTGCTTGTTTCCTCCCTGTGCCTGGAGTCTGATAGCCCCAAGTCACCTGTGCACCCGGGTCTGCCAGCCACCACTTTTTCCTGTCATCACCCCTCTCCACCAGCCGCCAACTTCGTCCCTCTTACTGGTCTGGATGAATGGTTTGTCGGACTTCTGTACAGTTCAATTTTTGTCTGTTCTGGTTGTGTTTTTGTTTCTAAATATGTGTTGTCCTTAAATTTGGTTGTGTGAGGAGGCTCAGTATTTCCACCTATGCCTCCATCTTGGCTGGAAGTCTGTGCAAGGTTTTTAGACAACTTATTTTTTTCTCCCAACTTTCATGGGCCCACCACAATGCCTGCCAAGCCTTATGTGTTTTTCTCATTCACTAGTTTGTCCAACACTCTACCACTGCTTCTTCCAAAATTCTTCACTCCTCAAAAAGCCTCATTCTTCTAACTCCTCTTCCCAGGAAAAGTTTCTGCCAGCCTCTTTCACAGTAAATGAAGTCAGCAGGATCAAGAAAAGTCAACTTTGTGCTCTCAAAACACCAGGTACTTGACACCTGGTTCATTCTATCCTCATGCAATCCTATTGCCACAGACAAAATGTACTCACAGATATTAAGGCTAATCTTTCTATTGCATTTTGGTTCCCAACCTTCTTGACTTCCCCATTACTTTACTGTTCATACATTCTCTCTCTGATCCTTGCACAGTCTCACCTTCTGAATAGCATCCTTTCCACCTTTATTGCCACATGGGAAATCTCTATCTTACCAAAAATCGTTAAAGTTATACATTTGATTCCTCCCTCTCCTTCCTCACACACTCAAAACTGGCATTTGCCTCCACCATTCCCCCAAAACAGCTTTCTCTTAAGCCTCTAATGATGTTCATATTACTGGATAGAATAAATATTTTTTTGTCCTCTTAGTATTATTGGGTGTTGTGGTTACTGCCTCTACCATGGAACTTCTCTTTTGTCCCTGGTTTCTATATCACAACATCCCTGGCTTCCTCCCTGATTTTCTGGATGAACTTTCTGTTCTAGTAACATTTCCATTACCACATTTCACTCTTCTCATAGACAACTTTGTCTATAAGGACTCAATGAGCCATGCAGAAGGAAATGATGGCCAAATATACTTCTGTAGCTCTGAATTACCTATGATCCCCAGATCACTACTTCTAATTGTCTGCTTAACATCTCTACTCAGATATCTCAGAAGCAGCCCTACATGGCAATAAAAGAATTTTTTTTACCGAATTACTCCTCTTCAGCTTTCTCATCTGTTTGAGTGGCATCTCCATTCATCTCATTGTACCAGTCAGGACCTGGAAAATCCTTACCCTTATTCTCTCCCCTACCCTGTTCTGCACCAAATCAGTTCATTGCTAAACCATGCTAGTGTTTCCTTCTCAGCAGTCACAGGTATGCCTTCTTGACACCAACTCCAACACCTCCTCCCTAAACCCAGCTGCCACCCTTGCTTCGCTGGTCTCCCCCATCTGCTCTTCTTCCTTCAGTAGTTGGTCAAATGAAACTCAGAGTTATGTCCTAAAAACAGAAGTGATATTCTACCATGTTGCATAAAAATCTCCAAAATGGTTCCCAATTCCTCAAAGAACAAGACAAGGTATATAAGGGTTCCAGTTTCCTCCACATTCTCATCAAAACTTGAGGGTTAGTTTTTTTTTTCTTTCTCACCCAAGAACACGCTTATTAATTTTAGAGAGAGGTGAAGGGGGAAAGAGACAGGGAGACAAACATCAATATGTGAAACATCAAATCCGTTGCTTCCCACACACACTCTGACTGGAGATGGAACCTGCAGCCCAGGAACGTGCCCTACCAGGAATCAAACCTTTGGCCTTCTGGTTTGCAGGATGACACTCCAGTTGAGCCACATTGGCCAGAGCTGGTTTAGATGTTTATCCCTTAGTATGTGTAAAGTGCTTTCTCATTAGGCTTTTGATTTGTATTTCCCTAATGTCTAATGATATTGAGCATCTATTTTTTGTTTATTTGTGTTTCAGTATCATATTTAAAGAATAATTGCTAATACCTATAAGATTTATATTAGTTTTTTCCAAAATGCTTATAGGTTTAGTTATTACATTTAGGTATATTATTTATTTAGAATTAATTTTTTAAATAGTTTGAGGTTTATAATATGGTGTGAGATGCACATTCCTGTACATATGAATGTCCAGTTTTCCCATCATCTTTTATTGAAAATATTGTTCTTATTATCAATGAATTGTACTAGCATATTTATGAAAATCAGTTCATCAAAGATATGAGGTTTTATTTTTGTACACTTAACTCTCTTCTACCATATCTTGATTACTATACTTTGTGGCAAGTTTGAAATTAGGGCATTGACTCCATAATTTTTTAAATATATTTTATTGATTATGCTTTTACAGTTGTCCCCCTTTCACTACCCTCTGCCCTGCACACCCCCTCCCACCCACATTCCCCCTCTTTAGTTTATGTCCATGGCTCATACTTATAAGTTCTTTACCTTCTACATTCCCCACACTATTCTTGCCCTCCCCCTGTCTATTTTCTACCTACCATCTATGCTACTTATTCTCTGTACCTTTTCCCCCTCTCTTCTCCTCCCACGCCCCTGTTGCTAACCCTCCATGTGATCTCCATTTCTGTGGTTCTGTTCCAGTTCCATTTGTTTGCTTAGTTTGTTTTCATTTTTGTTTTAGGTGTGGTTGTTAATAATTGTGAGTTTGCTGTCCTTTCACTGTTCATATTTTTTATCTTCCTTTTCTTCAATAAATCCCTTTAACATTTCATATAATAAAGGCTTGGTGATGATGAACTCCTTGAATTTGACCTTATCTGAGAAATTCTTTATCTGTCTTTCCATTCTAAATGAAAGCTTTGCTGGATAGAGCCATCTTGGATATAGGTCCTTGCTTTTCATGGCTTGGAATACTTCTATCCAGCCCTTTCTTGCCTGTAAGGTCTCTTTTGAGAAATCAGCTGACAGTCTGATGGGAACTCCTTTGTAGGTAACTACCTCCTTTTCTCTTGCTGATTCTAGAATTCTCTCCTCATCTTTAATCTTGGGTAATGTAATTATGATGTGCCTTGGTGTGTTCCTCCTTGTGTTCCACCTTCTTTGGGACTGTCTGAGCTTCCTGGACTTCCTGAAAGTCTATTTCCTTTTCCAGATTGGGGAAGTTCTCCTTTATTATTTGTTCAAATAAGTTTTCCACTTGTTGCTCTCCCTCTTCCCATTCTGGTATCCCTATGATTCGGATGTTGGGACATTTAAAGGTGTCCTGGAGGTTCCGAAGCCTCTCCTCATTTGTTTGAATTCTTGTTTCTTCATTCTTTTCTGGTTGGATGTTTGTTTCTTCCTTTTGGTCCACACTGTTGATTTGAGTCCCAGTTTCCTTCTCATCACTATTGGTTCGCTGTACATTTTCCTTCATTTCATTTAGTGTAGCCTTCATTTTTTCATCTAATTTGCAACCAAATTCAACCAATTCTGTGAACATTCTGATTACCAGTGTTTTGAACTGTGCATCTGATAGGCTGGCTATCTCTTCATCTCTTAGTTTTATTTTTTCTGGAGCTTTGATTTGTTCTTTCCTTTGGGTCATTTTTTTTTATCATGATGCGCCTGTTACATATAGTAAGAGGCAGAGCCTTAGGTGTTCACCAGGGCAAGGCAACCTACATCACTGTGCTGTGATGCTGTATGTGGTGAAGGGGTCTGAGAGAGAATAATGGCCCTTGCTTTGCTCTCTGTTGGATTTCAATCACTTCCCCCACTTCCCACAAGCAAATTGGGCCCTTCTGGTGCTGATTCCCATGTGGGTAAGTTTGTATACATTATAGGTACCTGTGGGTCTCTCCAACAAACTTTCCTGTTAGACTGGGAGTTTCTCATGCTGCCACCTCAACCCCCACAGGTGTTTTTCATTAGTGGTTTGAGACTTTATTTCCCCATGCTGAGGCCCTGGGTTTTGCAGTCTGTCCTGCTTCCCAGTTGTTTCTTCTGGTGTATCTGCTCAAGAATGTGGGACTGCCCAGTCCACAATCTGCTGCCTCACTGGATTCGTCCACTGCTACCTTGCCAGCCAGCTGCAGCCTTGTGTGCCCTGCTCCTCAATTGGCTTGCTGGGTCCACCAGCCACTGCCTTGCCACAAGTCCTCTCTTCCAGGCAGCCCATTTCCACCCCTCTTACCAGTGTGGATGAATGTGTCTTTAACTCCTTGGTTGTCAGACTTCCATACAGTTTGGTTTTCTGTCAGTTCTGGTTGTTTTTTTGTTTTTAAATTGTTGTTCCCCTTCTTTTGGTTGTGCAAGGAGGCACAGTACGTCTACCTATGCCTCCATCTTGGCCAGAAGTCTAATTTTTTTAATTTTTTTTTAATTTTGCAAGATTGTTTCAGGTATTTTGGATGCTTTGAAGTCCCATGTAAATTTAGGATGTGCTTGTCAATTTCTGAAAAAAAATTAACTGAGATATTGATAAGGAGTGTGTTGACTCTGTAGATCAATGTGGAGGTACTGTCAGCATAACTATATTAAGCCCTTTGATCCATGAACATGCAATATTTTTTCCATTTCTTTAGTTTCTTTGATGTCTTTTGACAACATTTTCTAGTTGTCATAGTACAAGTCTGGCACGTTTTAACACCACATTATTTTTACCTATCCCTTCTCAGGAGAATAAAATTAACAACTAAACCAGATGATCCTGTCTCCTGGAAAATGAGGAAAACACTGAGCTGTCATCCTTTGGACAAAGAGTACAGAAAATACTTTTGTGTCTGTTACAAATAACTGATCCATCGTGGGAGAGAGCATGCACAAAATGTTTGACACTCAACTGCTAGAGAATTGGGATTTTTCTCACCCCACAGCATGCTCGGCTCACTCCCAGAACAGTCAGAGAGCTAGGACCCAGTTCCTCGGTTGTCTTCGGTTAAGCCCTGAACTTCAACCTGTTTTCTACAAAAATGTTCCTCAAGTATAACAAGGAAAACCATCCTCAAACATGTTTCTTATGACAGCATAAAAAAGGAAAGTAATGTTCAGTCAAATACCTGTATTTGGTCTCCCTACCTACATGCCTTGATTTCTTTACTCTTCATGTCTAGAGGCTTACTGATTTTCCACTAAAAAAATATTTTTGTTACAATTTGCTTCACAGAGATCCCAGTTCCTGATTTCACTGAGCTTAATGTAAAAAAAAAAAGAGTAAAATCAATAGAGTCTCTACATCCTTACATTTTACAAATGGAGCTTGGAAAAGGCATATATTCCTACAGCACATCATGTAAGAGGTATTTATACATATTATTTCATCCAAAGCATGTGATCTAGGCAAGATCTAATTCCAGAGCAATTACACCTGAAAGAAATTTCCTGTAGGTTTTCACAGACCACATTTGTGTAATCTGAACACCATAGAAAATGACTGACACCACCATATAAGTGGTTATAACATTAAAAACATTCATGAGTCCATAGTGATACCTAAAAATATCAGCCAATGATTGTAAAAGACAAGGTAGAAGTAGAAAGTTATGATTTTTCAATACTGAGTAAATGGCACTAAACACAATGTGAAAGTTATTGGAGAACAGGCTACGGTGCCAAAAAAAACACCTCACAGATTACTGATTAATTACAAGGGCCAAAGTGCACATATACCATAGGGAGATCTGAACTTAATGATCAGCTTCACATTGTCAATAATGGGAAACCTGACTTTATATATTTCCTAATAAGATGTGAAGTTACAACATCCCATGTGCAGTAAATAATGAATTATGTGCAAATCAGTCTACCCTAAGTCTAACTCAGCCTTTAGACCGAGGGTTGGAAAACTATAACACACAGGCTATAGCTGGGCATCTGCCTGCTTTTGTAAATAAAGTTTTATTGGAACACATCAAAGTCATTCACTGCTGGGTTGTCTATGGCTCCTTTCATACTACAATATCAGAGCTGAGTAGTTGTGAAAGACACTGCAAGGCCACAAAACCAGAAAAATATTTACTAACTAGCCTATTATAGAAAAAGCTTGCCGAGATCTGTTCTTTCAGACCTAAGTATCAGTATACATGGAATATAGGGAACAGAATAAGAACTTAACTGACATCATGAGGAAGCAATCAGGCAAATCAAGAATATAGTGCATTCAACAAGCCAGATGATCTGGACACTTCTACAGTCAGTATCATTTAAAAAAATTATTACTATCACTTGAAAAAATGATTACAGGCTATTCTAGAAAACAAATGAAAGCAACACAGTAGTCAAATTCAATGTCAATTATATTGAGATTCTGATTTAGAGACAAAACCATAAAAATATTTTGGAGGCAATTGGGAAATCTTCTACATATATCAGATATTATAATTATTATTACCGAATGTCTAATCACTATGTTGTAAACCTGAAACTAATAAATATTGTATATCAACTATAATTTTAAAATAAAAATTTTTGGTGTAATAAGTTTCACAGGAGAATTTTACAAAACATTTAAAGGAGAGAGAACCCTTATCCTTCTCAGACTATTCCAAAAAATCCAAGAAGAGGAAAGATTCCCAAATGCTTTTTGTGAAGCCAGCACCATTCTAAACCCAAAACCATATAAAGACACAACAAAGAAAGGAAATTATAGGCCAATATCACTGATTAACATACATGCTAAAATCCTCAACAAAATTTTGGCAAATCACCTCCAGCAATTCATTAAAAAGATCATATAGGAGTTCCATCCGAGATGAAGGCATAGGTAGAGACACTTTCCTTCCTTGCACAACCAAGAGAAAGATAATAACAAATTTAGAAACAATAAATAACAGCAAACTGCATGGAACTCCGACTACCAAGGAGTTAAAGAAACATCCATCCAGACCAGTAGGAGGAGGCGGAGACAGACAGCTGGCAGGCAGAGAGGACCCCGCAACAAGTCGGCAGACCTCTAGGGTGAGGATGGCCTGGCTCACCGGGAAACTAAAGCCCCCAAACCTCTAGCAGGCCCTAGCTGGTGTGGCTCAGTGGACTGAGCACCAGTCTATGAACCAAAGGGTCACTGGTTCAATTCCCAGTCAGGGCACATGCCTGAGTTGTGGGCCAGGTCCCCAGTAGGGAGCATATGAGAGGCAATGACACATTGATATATCTCTCCCTCTCTTCCCCTCTCCCAATAAGTAAATAAATAAAATCTTTTTAAAAATCATCTAGTAGTAAAAACCACGGGCATGGTGAAGGCAGGAGAAACTCCCAGTCTCGCAGGAGAGTTCATTGGAAAGTAGGGCTAGAGCAGAGCGAGCAAGTTGCATTGTCCCCTCTTTGACTCCTTCCCCACAGACAGTACCACAACACAACAGCCAAAGTTTGTCCCACTCTGGTAAATACCTAAGGCTCTGCACCTTTACAACTTAACAGGTACACTGAGACAAAGAAATATAACCCAAATGAAAAAACAGATCAAAACCTCAGGAAAGGAGCTATGTGACGAGGAGATAGACAACCTATCTCATGTAGAGTTCAAAAAACTAGTAATCAGGATGCTAACAGAATTGATTGAGCTCAGTTACAAAATAAAGGAAGAAATGGAGGCTACACAAAGTGAAATAAAGAAAAGTATACAGGGAGCTGACAGTGAAGGGAAGAAAAACCAGGACTCAAATCAATGATTTAGAACAAAAGGAAGAAATAAATTTGAAAAAAAGAACAAAATGAAGAGACAAGAATTCAAAAAAATGAGGAGAGGCTTAGGAACTCTGGGACAACTTTAAGGGTTCCAACATCCAAATATAACGATGCCAGAAGGAGAAGAACAACAGCAGGAAATTGAAAACTTATTTGAACAAATAATGAAAGAAAACTCCCCCAATCTGGTGAGGGAAATAGACTTAAAGGAAGTCCAGGAAGTTCAGAGATTGCCAAAGAGATTGTACCCAATGAGGAACAGACCAAGGCACATCATAATTAAGTTACCCAAGATTAAAGATAAAGAAAGAATCTTAAAAGTAGCAAGAAGAAAGGAAAGAGTTACCTACAAAGGAGTTCCTATAAGACGATCAGCTGATTTCTCAAACGAAACCTGACAGGTAAGAAGGTGCTGGAAAGAAGTGTTGTAGACCGCTCTGCCTGATTTTAGAAATTGTATCTCGATCCCTTGTGTCTAAGGGCGAGGGACGACCTTCAGAATGTGAGCCGCAGGAGACAAAGCTTGTCTCTGGTAGCAAATGCTGCCTCAGTTTCCTCTCCCTGCCCCCAAAGCTTGGTCGTAAGTCAATGACAGGTAAGACCCCTCACAGCAGGGGGCAACCTAAGCCAGACTCAGTCACTTAGGAGGCTTTCATGGAACGACTGGGGGGGCTGCAACAAAGAGGGAGCAATGGACTCTCACCCTCCCCCCCGCCCCCGCTTTGACATAGCCCAAGTCCCCATGTTCTCTGGGAAAAGCGCTTCCTGGCTCTAATCCCCTTAAGCCTGAATACCTTTTGGGGAGAGGTGTTGCTCCTTGCCTTGCTAGAGCGTGTCCTGGGGGAAAATCTGGCATCACAAAGACTTCCCGATAAATCTGTGAAATCTGCTCTGCTAAGAGTGCTTTCATTCATATGTTAAGGGTTCCAGCAAGAAACCCTAAAACTATTCCTGACAGACTCAGACTCATAGTAAGCCCTCAGATTTCTTTAAAATGTTATCTACTGTTTGATCCTTGCCACCCTATATTCCTGTGTATTAGAACCCAATAAAAGCCCTGGAAGAAGGGGCTCGGGGCCTTTTTCTCCTCAGAGAAACTGGCCACAGCTCACTTCTTCTTCACAAGAAGATCACATCATGTCTTGGCCATATTCACCCTCATCCGTGGCACACAGGGGGACTTGTGAGAAAGTCACCCCCACAAAGAAGTATTTGAAGTCATGAATGGCAAGGACATATATCCAAGATTATCCAGCAAAGCTAACATTTAGAATGGATGGAAAGATAAAGTGCTTCCCAGATAAGGTCAAGTTAAAATGTTCATCATCACCAAGCCCTTATTATATGAAATGTCAAAGGGAATTATCTAAGAAATAGAAGAAAATCAAAAACTATGAACAGTAAAATGACAACAAACTCAAAGCTATCAACAACTGAACCTAAAAAACAGAAACTAAGTAAACAACTAGAACAGGATCACAGAAATGAAGATCTTGTGAAAGATTTTCAATGGGGGGAGGGGAAAGGTAAGGGCATAGGAACCATAATTGGTAGGCATAAAACAGGGGTAGGTTAAGAATAGTACAGGAAATATAGAAGCCAAAGAACTTATATGTACACCCCTTAGACATGAACTAAGGGGAGGCAAGGCTGGAGAGTGGAGGGTGAAGGGTGGAGGGGTATAAAAGGAGAAAACAATTAGGACAACTGTAATAGCATAATCAATAAAATATACTAAAACAAAAGATTGTACACCTTGATCAAGTGGGATTCACCCCAGGGATGCAAAGATGATACAGTATTCCCAAATCAATAAATGTAATACATCACATGAACAAAATAAAAGACAAAAATCACATGATCATATCAACAGATACAGAAAAAAAGCATTTATAAAAGCAACGATATCTTTGCTGTTATATTTCCTAGGGCAAGGGAAGTAAAAGAAAGAATAAACAAATGGGACTACATCAAATTAAAAAGCTTCTGCATGCAAAAATAAAACATCAGCAAAATGAAAAGGGAACCAATGATATGGGAAATTACATTTGCCAACAATACCTCAAACAAGACTTTGACCTCCAAAACATATAAAGAACTCACATGACTCCATTCCAGGAAGACAATCCAATTAAAAAATGGGCAAAGGACCTGAACAGACACGTTTCCAAGGAGGACACACAGAGTGTCCAGAGACATACAAAAAGATGCTCAGCATCACTAGCCATCAGAGAGATGCAAATTAAAACCACAAAGAGATACCCTGGTCAGAATGATATACCCTGGTCATACTGGTCAGAATGGCCATCATAAACAAATCAAGAAAGAACAAGCATTGAGGTTGTGGGGGAAAGGGAACCCTAGTATCCTGCTGGTGGAAATGCCAACTGGTACAGCCACTATGGAAAACAGTATGGAATTCCCTCAGAAAACTAAAAATGGAACCGCCTTTTTACCCGGAAATTTCACTGCTGGGATTATACCCTAGGAACCTTGAAACACAAATCCAAAAGAACCTATGCACCCCAATGTTCATAGCAAAACAATTTATAATAGCCAGGTGCTGGAAGCAACCTAAGTGCCCATCAGCAAATGAATGGGTCAAAAAACTATGGTACATTTACACAATGGAATGCTACTCAGCAGAGAGAAAGAAGGAGCTTATACCCTTTGCAACAGCATGGATGGAACTGGAGAGCATTATGCTAAGTGAAATAAGCCAGGAGGTAAAGGACAAATACCATATGACCTCACCTTTAACTGAAACCTAATCAACAAAAGAAAAAAAATCAAGCAAAATATAACCAGAACATTGAAATTAAGAACAAATGGACAGTAACCAGAGGGGAGGTGGGAAGGGATAATAGGGGGGAGGATAAACGGTTTGCAGGAACAATTATAGAGGACACATGGACAACAACAAGGGGGTGGAAATGGGGGGGGGCTATAGTGGTGGGGAAGAGTAGGGGGGAAAAGGCAAAAAACTATACTTGAACAATAATTTTTTAAATGTTAAAAAAAATTAATAATGATCAGAAAAATACAAATTAATACCACAATGCACTATCGCCTCACACCTGTCAGAATAGTTATCATCAATAAATTTACCCTGACCAGTGTGGCTCAGTTTGTTAGAGTGTTATCCCATAAAACAAAAGGTCATGGGTTTGATCCCAGTCAGGGCACATGCCTAGGTTGCAGGTTTGATCCCTGTTCAAGGAGTGTACAAGAGGAAACTAATCAATGTTTCTCTCCTTCTCTTTTTCCTTCCAGCCTCCTCTCTCTAAAATCAGTAAGCATGTCCTCAGATGAGAATAAATAAAATAATAATAATAATAACAATAATAATAATTAATAAATAAAATAATCTACAAACAGGAAGTATAGCTACAGAAATTACTTTATTTCCCTCTGAAAGCTCCATGAAGGCAGGACCTGCCTGGGTCTCTCTTGATTTCTGCCTCAGACATGGTGAATAATTAATCATTTTAAACAAGGACATAATTAAACCCCTAGAAATACTGAACAAAGAAAATTAAGAAATCCAGACATTAGCATGAACATTCCACTCTTCTTCCTGTTCATAAATGTTCAGTCTCTGGGAGAGTCTGTATAAAGCAGAGACTTTGCAGAAACTTAACTCAAAATTCCCAAGGAACTGGGCCACCATTGTAATTTTACATGCCAAATTTTCCAAGTACACAGTAGGACATGGAAAAACTCCAGATTTTGCGAAGACTGAGTTTCCACCATGTCTGCCATGACTTTTTTCATGTCACTGATATGAAGAATTTCTTGAAACACACCACAGAGTCTTTCTCTTCTCTCTCAATGGCTCAGAGAATGACAGTTGAGAGTTCCCATGAGATAAGAGGATATAGATCAGAAGATCTTTTTAATTCACCTGGAAAGAGAATATTGTAGAAATTAAATATAAGACTATGGAAAGAAAACTTGAAAGTTTCCTCTGATGAAAAAAATAAGAAATTTAAGAAGATTTTAGTCACAAAATTCCCTTGCCAGATGGATTGGTCAGGGTAAGAAAAGGCCATATCAATTGTACCAGACTTTGGCTTTCTCAGAAGTTTCATCTCCCTATACTTTCTAAACCCCAAGTTACAGAGGATAAGAACAACTAAATGTGCTACAAAAAATGGCCTATCTCTTTCAAAATGTGTGTTCTGATCCCTCTGCTTCAATGTTTGTGAAATCTTACTTTATGTTTGGAATAATGAAAGAGGCCAGGTGGGAAATTAATGAAAAGTCAGAAATGCTATCTATTGTTCATTACCAAAGACATAAAAGAAGCAGCACTGAACTCTTCTGTTTTTCCCTCCTCCTTTCCATCACCAATATGAGTTATTTAGTACTAGGTCTAGAGGAAGCTCCATGTAATTACTAGCGTTTGAGAGGGGCAACTTCATATGCCTCTCTCTACTCAAGTTTGTAAATGTTGTGCTTCAGGAAAATATTCAGAATTGAACTCAAGAGAAAGTACATGTAACAGATTTCACACAGGGGTGACATGACTTGTCTTTTTTGTTTTGAAAAGTTCCCTCTGACTTCTGTGTAAAGAGCCATTGGAAAGTGACAAGAATGGAAAGGAGTGGTCATTCAGGGGGCTGTTGCAGTGGTTCAGGCAAGTGAAGGTGGCAGCCTGGCTCAGGGATGGGGCTGGAGGGGACGGGGACATGAACATGATGGAGACTGAGTCAGCCGGGCATATTGGGAACATACTTTCCCTCTCTAAAAATAAATAAATATTTTTAAATGAAAAATAGAAATTTTTAGATCTAAACCAGTGGTGGTTCTTAGTAATCACTGCCAGGAATTTTCCATGCACTTATGGTTTGTCCATCCTGGATTTGCAGTAGAGGAAGGGGTTGAAAATATCAGGCAATCTTACTAAGAAAGTCTGAAATGCCAACTAACACTGATTTCTGTTTAATTCTTAAATATGTACATAATTTTCCCCATCTTTGCCCTTTTTTTGGGTGGTGCTGAGTAACTGAGATAGAGGTGGATGAAGGATAAGATAATGTGGCTCTCTGACTGACTGGCATGTACATCTCTGCTTCAGGTCATTGATTCTCAGTCATTTAGTTAACGATGCATGGCATGCAGCAGACATTCAGTAAGAGTGCTGACATGTGAAAGTTAAGATGAACACAGTTCCTAAGGAGTAAGAGGAAATATATGTTTTTTAACTGAGACTATTACTAATGGTCAAGGACTCAAAGAGTGAAGCCTGTGGGAGTCATGCTAGAACATCCCCTGCTGTATTCCCAGGTTGTCCAGTGTGAGGGGCATGAGCTACTCAAGTACATCATTTCGAGTAAAGGGCTCTGGGAACAATTGGGACCTCACCGTGCTGGGCTTGGAAGATTCAGATGTGGCCCTGCTGGAAAGGGTGTACTTATCAGAGTCTGCTCTGATTTTCCTCACCCCTTTAAACCATTGTCTGTATTGCTCCCGGACCTGCAGAGGCAAAGCATGCTCTGAGTCAGCTCACTGAGAGGATTAAGAATAGAGAGGGTGCTAGGTGAAAGTGGGACTGTGGTACCTGCTGGCTGAGGAGACAGTACACCAGGAAGATGAAGATGCCCTGCAGACTGTTGATGATGGTGAAGAGATAGGCCATGACATGGGCAGCTGAGCCCAGCTGCAGGATTCCCAGGCACCACGTGCAGCCCAAGATGAAGAGTTGGGCCAGTGCTTTAAATGTCAGCATCCTGAATAGGAGGAGAAATGAGGCCCATGTTGCACCCAGAGAAACAGAATCAAAGCCACTCTCACCTCTGCCCCAGGGATGCTCCTTCCTGCCTTCCTGATGGTGATGAGTTCACAGACTTGAGTTGTGTTCAGCTCTGACCTCTACAGTCAATGATCCTCCACAATAGAAACGCCGCTCTGGTCCAAGGTGGTTTTCACTATACTCAGTAGGGTTGTGACACTTCAAAGTGTAAGTTTCAAAAATTGTATGATGCTCCATGGAGATCCCTGATTTTATTAAACCTAAGTGTCTGAGGCTGCACTGTGTGTCAGGCCAGCTCTGTTCTGGGGCCTGGGCAGTGAAAGTAACAGAGGAAGGATTTCTATTTTCACAAAGCTCACAGCCTATTCAAATGACTGATACAACCAAGTAACAGCATGCAAAATTTAGAAAGTATACTGATAGGAATATTCAAGAAAGATCATTAAAATTTCATAGGAGTCCTGGGTGGTGTTGCTCAGTGGATTGAGTGCCAGCCTGCAAACCAAAGTGTCTCCAGTTCAAGAGCATTATGCTAAGTGAAATAAGCCAGGAGGTAAGGGACAAATACCACATGATCTCACCTTTGACTGGAACATAATCAACAAAGAAAAAAAGCAAGCAAAGTATAACCAGAGACATAGAAATTAAGAACAATTTGACAGTAACCAGAAGGAAGGGGGAGGGGATAGTGGGGAGAAGGGTTTTCAGGAACTACTTATAAAGGAAACATGGACAAAACCAAGGGAGAGGGTGGAAGCAAGGGGGAAAGGTTGGTCTGTCTCCGTGTGGGGAAAATGCAGACAGCTGTAATGGAACAGCAATAAAATAATCATTTCCCAAAAAAAGGGGTCTCCACTTCAATTCCAAGACAGGGCCATGCCTGGGTTGCAGGCCAGGTCCCTGGGGGGTGTGTAAGAGAAAACCACACATTGATGTTTCTCTCCCTCTCCTTCTCCCTCCGTTCCCTTCTGTCCACAAAGATAAATAAGTAAAATCTTATAAAAGCAATTGCACCCCTGGAACAAAGCAGTGCCCATGCCTCCAGGAACAGAATTTTCTTCTACACAGAAATGGCAAGGGCTGAGAAGGAGCCTGAACAAAGGGTGGCATGAGAGTGCAGACCGGGTGCATACACGTTCTTTGTACTTTTCTCATAGGACTGCTGACAAAAGACCGAAGAAGGTTCATCAACCAACTTCAGTCCTTCCTGCTGCTGAGGGAGGTGCAAGCTGGGGTTAGAGACAGAACATTATGGCCAGAAAGTCAGCCACACACCACTGAATCCCAGCCTGCTGCCACACAAGGATCACTGCACCTCTTTACCCTGGGTTCCCTTGGTACACCCTAAGAAGAGACACAGGGGCTGCTGAAACACATGGATTTGTTCTTGAGACCACATGTGACTGCAGGGATGTCACCCTCTTCTCCAGCTTACCTTGTATTCTGCAGGGTGGACACATCAGTGTTGAGGGAACAGAGTTTGCTTTTCAAAATCCAGAGCGTCATCAGAAAGAAAGCTAGATTGACCTTTGGGAACACAGAGGGCTAATGAATAAACTTTTAATTTGTTACCTCTAGTCTAACCTGTCCAGCAGCAATTCCACACTTCAGTAGTTTTCATACTTAGTAACAGTGTCTAAGTTTGTAGTTTGGGGAGCAGTCTTAGAAAACCAAAGCAACCCTATCAGAATCCAGGAAAATTCCTGCTCCTGTCATTTCCCACTCCACACTCCCTTATAATTCTGCTCTTCTAATGATCCTCAACTGAATGTTAAGGATGTTCTGATATCATCACGCACAGAGATGATGGTGCAGACAGGTCCAAGGAAGCCCCACATAAATCCTTTTTCTCGTTGTAGCCAGCAGCTAAAAAAGAGAGAGAATTAAAAATGCATTGATTTATACCATATGATCTCTAAAGTATATTCTAAAGAAAAAAATAAGCTAATGAGCAAAATAGAACTAGAGGCATAGAGACATGGAATAGACTGACAGCTGTCAGAGGGGACAGGGAGATGGGGATGGGGTGAAAGAAGGTGAAGAAATTAGTCACAGAACATGTATGAATGATCCATGGACATGGCCAATGGTGTGGGGATTCACTGGGAGTGGGGGGTGCATGCTGGAAGGAGGAGGACAGAAAAATTGGGACAACTAATAGCATAAACAATAAAATAGATAAGTTGAAATATAAATAAATAAACAAAAAGAAAAAAGATAAGAAATTCCCAAATACAAAAGGAAAGAAAAAGAAATTGGTCCTTCAAAATATAGAACAATTATATAAATCCACTCTCTAATTCATTCACCAACAAATATTGAGTGTCTCTTCTGTGACAGTCTCTGTGTTTGGCTCTGAACACTCAGTCATGAAGAAAGCAAACATGTTCTTAAATCCCGCACATCTCACATAAGGCAGGAGACACATAGACACACTGCAACTACAAAACAAAATGGGTGGCTAAGAAAATGTTACATTGGATGTCAGTTTTTAGTCTAGGAAATTAGATGTTTTGGGAAAATCCCACAAGGAAATATTATTTGAGCTGAGATTGGAGCAATGAGTGGATGTTACTGAGATTGTGTTGACGCAGAGGAGAAGTCTGTATTTGTGTCAACAGTTTTTGAGAGTCCTGTGAATCTCACATGACTTTACGAGCTGTTCCTGTCCTAGTTGATATAATTTTTTTCATCTGCTACAAAACCCATCTACTGATTATTTCTAATTATGGCTTTTTTGAGATGTATTTCACATACCATAAATTTCACCCATTGAAACTGTACAGTTCAGTGACCTTTAAAATACTCAGAGTTGTACAATCATCACAATTTCACTCCTCAAAAAATTCGCATTAGCAGTCAGTCCTCATCCCTGCTTCCATGCACCTCACCACCCACCACAGCCCCACAACAGCATTGCTCTATTGTCTGTCTCCATGGACGTGCCTGTTCTGGACATAAATGGAATCATACAATATGTGGTCTTTTATGACTGGATTCTGTCACCTAGCCTAAGGACTTTCAATCAAAGTTCACCATACTGCCACCTGTTTTCATGGCTGAATATTTTAACTTGTTTTAATGGCTAAATAATATATTTTATATAATGTGTTATATTATATATAGGTTTTAATTTATATTATATTTATTATATTATATTATATTATATTATATTATATTATATTATATTATATTATATTTGCCATCTTTTATCCATTCATCCATTGAAGGACATTTATTGCGTTTCCAATTTCTGGCCATTTTGAATAACACTGCTGTGAGCCTTCATGTACAAGTTTTTGTGTGGACATGTGTTTCCATTTGCTTTGGGTTTATACCTAGGAGTGGAATTGCTGGGTCAAGTGTTAGCTGTGTGTGTCCAACATTTAAGAAACTGTCAAACCATTTTCCAAAGTGGCTGCACTATTTTACATTCTAACCAGCAATGCATAAGGGTTCACATTTTTCTACAACCTTGCACATGTTTTTTATTCTCCATGTTTTCATTTTAACAATTTAACAAAATTACCATGAAACCACCTCTCATTTTAATGTTTTTGATTTCCATTTTTCTAACAACTAAAGAAGCTGAACATCTTATTATGTATCTGTTGGCCATTTGTGTGTCTTCTTGGGAGAAGTATCTGTTCAGGTTCTCTGCCCATTTTTTAACTGTATTTTTCCTTTTTCTTTCTTGTGGAGTTGTTTTTTTATTTAATTTATTTTTTATTTTTTTTAAATTATCTTATTGTTGTTCAAGTAGAGTTGTCTGCACTTACACCTACCACTCCTCCACAAACCCAGCTATGCCCACATCCCTCCCCTGAAACCACTCCCCACCCACTGTTGGGTTTGTCCATGTGTCCTTTATAATTGTTTCTGAAAACCCTTGTGGAATTGTAAGAGTTCTTCATATATTCTGGATATTAAGCGCCTATCAGAAGTGTTGTTTGCAAATACCTTTTCCCACTCAGTAAGCTTCCA